>NW_024581076.1:2486026-2652318 GCF_017639235.1 Corvus kubaryi
GAGGAGAGGAGAGGAGAGGAGAGGAGAGGAGAGGAGAGGAGAGGAGAAATGCTTCATACTGTGCAAGATCTCTGACACTAATATGTGCAGAATTAGAAAATAAGTGCATAGGGAAATAACATTAGAATACAAAGAGAGATGGGAGAAGTAAATGCCTTTTAGAAAGCATTTGAAACTGCTTTAACCAAGACTTCATGAAATTATGAAACCTTCTAAGAAGGTTTAACTTTTCTGATAAAAAAAATGAGTAAATACTGTGTCATTCATTTGCAACGTGTGAGATCATTAAAGGAATGTTCAGACCACCTTCACAGGGCTATTAATTGATGTGTTCCAGATTGCCAATTGAAAAGATCAAAGAACATAGATGGTAATTTATCGTTGCTCAGCTGACTACTGACAATTTATTTATCTTTGATGATTCTTACTTGTTCAATTACATGCTTATATCCTAAACTGTGATTTGCAGTGACTAATATCACCTTGATATTAAGCAGAATAACACGCTATAATACTTATAGCTTATCTGCCTTATCAAAATCATTACCTAGCATCATATGTAACAGCAAGCTGCTACCTAGGCAACGCTCTATGTTTGTAAGGCCTTCATTTCCAGTTGAGCTATTCAGCTAAGACCAAGGTCTTCCAGATTTACTCCTTGGATGTGTCCAAACACTCAGTTATCTTGTCACAATTGACTTGTAGGTCATGCTGGGCACTGCAACTCTTAGAGAAGATGAAATAAATAATTTCTGGGAGATTATGACCTTCTTCTTTTCTTTATGACAGAGCAGAAGTGAAGTATGGAGGCATTTATACACATTAGTCTAGTGAAAAGTCAGCACAGCAAAATGACCTGTCTAGAGTGGAGTCAGAATTTGATATGTCATATCTCATGGAAATGGTGTCTACAAGCCTGCAGCTGTTAGTGAAACCTGAACAATTGTGCCATTACCCAAACCTTAGATCTGAAGAGTGGTTCTCAGATATTTGTCCTAGTTCACGAATATAATGACATTCTGAAACAAAAGTTCCACTTATGCAAAATATGAAGGAGTCAGGAAAAAAAAAGAATAACCACGGAAACATTATCAAACATCTTCGATGTTATCTTCATAACAGGGACCCTGGGAGATCAGGCTTTTTTTTCTTTTATTTCCTTCTTTGTATTGCTCCAGCAGATAGTCTCAAATGCAGACACTGTGGAAGCTGTAAAATTTTTAATTTAGATGAGCTTAGTGCCACCACTTCTGAACTTTTGAAAGCTTAGTTCCTTTGCCACCTTCCTCTCATGAGAAGAATTTAATTTCTTAACTCTTTTATACCTTTGCTTCCAATGAATTCCAGCTTTGAGAAGGTCAGATTTAGAACTTAAGAGATGTAAGAAAAAGAATATTTGAGACTAAACGTTTTCAATATATTTCTGAATATGTGGCAGTGAAGCCATTATGTTATTTTAGGACTAGAATCCATGAACTAAAAGTATTAAATACATATAACAAATGTTTTAGTATACTTTCTACTATGAGTTTGCTCAATGAAATACAGAACAAGTTATCCTTAATGGCTTGTTCACCCAGAGGGTAAGAAAAGGGTTTTTTCTGTGTATTACTGTTACAGCCTCCTGTGAACCACACCACCTACACAGGGATATTCCAATAAACTGTATGGAGATTAGTCACTGCCCATTTCATATCACATCATATGATAAGAAACTATACTGTGATAGTAATTCTGTGTTTAATCTCCCAAAATCCTAACTGGCTGTGATCATTAGTCACTAATTAAAAGAAGGAAAAGTCACATCCAGCTGAAGAAACTCACAGCAAAATGAAAGGTTATTTGCAATATTTTCTTGAATGTTTGGAATTAATTTAATTTTTAAAAGTGACTAAAAGAGCAATCAACAAAAAGGAAGGAGGACTTATAAGTAGAAAGGAAAAAAAAATTAAGAAAGTAGGATTATCAGTATCATGTATACAGGACTTATACAGGTTATTATACCACTCAGTGCCAGGAAGTTCTGTGGGAAAGGTTGCAAACACAAATGTGTGCAGATGCAGATAACATTATGTAAAACAATGTGTTTACAAAAAAAAATACATTGCATATATTACTCAAGTGAAAAAATCTATTTTCTCAGAAGTTCTGGAAGTAGGGCAATTTATTGCTCCACTTTGGTCTTCAAATGTTGGCATCTGTAATTGAAAATCTTTCATTTGTTGCTTAAGATTGGTTGCTTATTTGTTTGGTTTTAGTTGTTGATTCTAAATGACAGAACGAAAAGGCAAAAAATGCTTAACTATAATATTTCCACTTGGTTCTGTGTTTTTCCTGGAAATTTTAGTATGCAGACATGAAAGACAGCTGAGAAGCACACTGAAATAATTCTTGTGAGAAGAGAAGAAACCTGACAGACACAGAATGATTGTAACTAATTAATCATAACCATCAACAACAACCATCAACACAAACATCCTAGTTATTGTGCAATTAACATGCCAAGTTGAATCATGTAGCAGCTCTATAGTTTTCAACATAATCTTGTTATTTTATTCTGTATGTAAATACTTCTTCTAATTCACTTTGGTCCAGTACTTCAGGATTTATGAATGCAGAAATCCTTCTGCATTTCAGGGAGATTTTGGTACCTAGGAATTCCCTTTCGTCTTCAAGGCTCTGGGGAGAATTAAGCTTTATTGATGATACTGATGGTATTAATTGATGTTATTGAAACTAGGTGTAAGACTAAAAAAAAGTCTTCAAAGCCCTGAATTTCCTTAACCTTGTCGGGGTACCCTTCCATGAAAGATTAAGTTATAGTATAAATTAGTAGTTAGACAAGATGAATGAGTGGAAGAAGTATATCAATTCATAATTTATATAAAATCTGTGTAGGATCAAAAGTAGTGAATATTTTAATTGAAATGTAGTATTCCCTTTTAAAAAGTATGGCATGATAAATAGTGAAATAGTCTATTTTTTGTCTTTTATAAAAAGTTTAAGTTTTCTAATTATTAGTAACGAGTAAATATAAATCATCTAATTTGGGAAGGAAATTAAAAAGAAAAAATAATTATACTAGATTTCATGCAAGACTATAAATTAATTTAGGAAATAATTATATATTTTAACAATTAAAGTAAAATAAAATAATAAGGATAACAACAATAATATTTATAATACTAACAATAGTAGTAGTAATTGTAATTAAAAAGGAGAAAACAGAAAGAGAGAGACAAACAGAACCCAGGAGGAGCAAGTGATGCACAATGCAGTTGTTCACCACCCACTGACTGATGCCCAGCCTGCCCCCAGCAGCGATCGGTGCCTCCCGGCCAATTCCCCCCAGTTTATACACTGAGCATGATGCTCTGTGGTATGGAATATCCCTCTGGCCAGTTCAGGTCAGCTGTCCTGGCCATGCTCCCTCCCAGCTTCTTGTGCCCCTCCTCACTGGCAGATCACGAAGCATGGCAAAGTCCTTGACTTTGGATAAGCACTGCTCAGCAACAACCAGCACATCAATGTTTTGTGAACATTATTCACATAAATCCAAAACACAGCACTGGATTGGCTACTAAGAAGAAAATTAACTCTGTTGCAGACAAAACCAGGACATTAGGTTAGGTAATTATTACTCTAATAAATTGTATTATGGTAGAATCTATTGGCCACATTTATGGATTCGTGACTTCACTGTGATAGGAAATGTAGAAAGTACAAAAAGTGTTCTCTACTAACAAGATAAAAGAGCTAAACATAGACAACTATGACGAAGAACAATAAACAGTAGATCAGGTATTTTTAAATTGTTATCATTTATAAAAAATATATAAAAAAGTATATCATTAAAGACAGAAAAAATGTTCCTTTATTTGACTATTTATCTGCATTTCATAATGAAAATTAGTTCAGGGCTAATGAATCAATAGTGTATACATTATATTTCAGATTCTGGAAGATGTTAATTCTAAATATAAGTAAAGCATCTTGTGTTTCCTTTCTCTGTTTTTTACATTTTCAAGGAGTCGTCTTTAAGCATTCTCCTGAGTTCCTTGTCACCTTTTGTTGGCACCCCCTGACAACATCTGTATATCAACCCCCTTTCCTTACAACTCCTCAATGACTCTGCAAGTGTACAGAGATAGAGGGTTGCTGTCATGCAGGCTTGAACTATACCATTGTTTCTCTATGGTCTCTCTTTTTCTGCTTTTGCATAGTAACTTCTTTGAGAACAAAAAAGTGACCTTTTTCACATCATGTCAGTCTGATGATCCATGAAGGATTAAAAACCTTTCTGGTAATAAATAATAACAGCAGCAATGATAATAAGCATGATACATTTTAAAGTGTTTGAATCTTGCCCTTAATTTGTCACCTAAAAGTCATATGGTAATGTGATTTTTGAAGGTTCAAGATGCATGCTTTTCCCATTATCAGTGGTGAGATTATGTTTCTGTCATAGTAGAAATCTTTTTTCCCCGAGTTTCCTTTCACACTTTTTCTAGTGAATGATTTCAGTATTCAAAGTTACTCTTAGGTCAAATGAGTGACTCTAATAATACAGCTCTGTCTACTTAATCTGGTATTACAAGAAAATAAGTGTATGGTATTACTAGAAAATAAATCTATGTCAATATAAAATAATCTATTAGTTTCCTTGGACATTTGGATATTCTGTGAGTATTGCATTTAATTCATCCAGTGTAAAAGTTCCCTATATAATCAGATGTGATATCTTTTCAATACCCACCTTTCATTCTTCTATAGCTTGTGTTTGTGGGCTATTAAACAGAACATTTATATTTTCCATTGTTTGGAGCGTACAGTCAAACCATGTTTTTGATTTAGGTTATAATGGGATTTTGAAAAACATGTTTTAATGGAATTCTTTCCCCTGTAAATCTTACCTTTTTTAAAGAGCTACAATTCCAGCTCAAGGTCTATTTCTTAGTCCTGTCTTTCAAATCCAAGGAGAGGAAAGCTACCCTCTCTTAGTGACAATGCAATAAATAAGTTTGTCCTTGGCCTGACAGAAGAATCTTACTTTGTGTAGAGCTATTTTTACCTTATTGGAAAGAATATTGCCTCCTTTATACCTGTCTTTAGGTATCTTCAGGATACGTCTTCAAACATTTTAATACATATCATATTATGTCCATTTTAAACTCCATAATAAATTTGCATATAAAATAGTTCAAACTTACAGAACTGAGCTGGCAGAGGACATTGTTCTGCGCCAATCTAATTTCTACTTTAAAGCCAAATTGACTGGTTTAAAACACTGATAATGAAGTACAGAGCCTTCTACAGCTTCCGTGCTAGGTTGCCAAGCAGTAATTGCCTACACTAAAAATAAATCTGTTTTTCATCTTTAATTTGGTCCTAATTTCATAGCAGTTATCCATAGATTGTTGTTTGGGTCACAAAAACCTGCCCCTTCCCTACTGCCCCCATTAGCTGCAGCAAACTGATGAACATAGTGAATGAATGACCCCTCCTGCACATACTTAAAATGCAAACTGCAGTGAAGGTGAATTGGAAGGCCATTAAGTGAGAAAAACTGCTTCAACTTTTGCACTAGTCCTTCTGTCAATGGCAGAACATTTCCCCTTTTATTTAGATGTTTATTTTGTTGCTAGACCTGCAAAGCTTTTCAGTTGCTTCAACTGCCTTGAGATTTTTCTTATTTATTTCCCTTTACTCCTTTTGCTTTCTGCAGAAGTGTTTCCTTTTCTGTTGAGTCTTATTTAAACTGATACTCTTGTGGTGGTGTCATTCTTCCACAATGCATGTCAATACATAGGCATGTGTGCTGAGAGAAGTCGATGCTTTAGCTCATTTCCAAAGAATGGGAATAGCCAGAGACAGCTGCGCTCCCTGGCAGTTGCTTTGGATCAGATATCTAAATGGTTTTTCCAAGTTTATAACTTCTCTCAAAGATCAAATACTACACTGAGCTAATGTAAATGCACTTGCAGTGTGAGTGGGACATCCAGAAAGCACTGCACCAAAGCCATTTGATTTAATGTCTGGCATCTTCAGGAGGTCTGGAATTTCCCTACTATTTTCCTTTCACAGCAGAGACCACTCCTGTGTCACAGGTTGTACACTAGTGACACTATATAAGATGTTTTAATTGAATAATTTCTTAGCAGTAAAGGAAAATTTGTTACTCCTGCCACATGCACTCCATCTAAATGTATTTGTATGTCTTGCATATATATTGTTAATAGTAAGGTGCATTAGACATGGTGGCTGGCACTTAAGTACATTTTTTCAAAGTGTTCAAGGCTGCTTCTTATGTTAAAGAGTATGGGAGTTATGCAGCTAAAGCCCAGGAACTGCTTTGAAAATAGCATAGTAGGTGTTATCATCTTTGCCACTAGCACTGAGGTAAGAGTAAATTAATCTTTCAGGGCAAAAGATAAACACCTATGGAGCACAAGAAGGAATTTTCTTATCAATCACCTATATACATCATAACAAGAAGAAGGACAGACTCATTCTGTGTGGGGCATTCAGACATGCCACACATGTTACAGGTTTATACTGCAGCAAGAACACTGAACCAATGTCCAGTGCCGCTGCATGAGAGGTTACAGTTTCCACCTCTAAAGCTGGATTCTGTCCACCCTTTCTTTTATTAGCTACGTCTTTAGAATTTTAAAGTGAAATGAAAGGGGTTTGTATAAATTATCAGTAGCTGTCTTTTTTTTCAGTGTGGATAGAGATGAAATGGCTGAGATTTACAAGAAATTAATTAAATTTTCCTTTAATTTGATTTATCCATATGGGGGTTATTACTCTAATGTGGGGGAACTGCAAACATGATCCTTCACCTTTCCTTCCTTTTAAGCTTTTCGACATTTATTTGTTTAAAAGCTAAATGCCTTCTTTTGTACCTGCTAATCCTTTTTCCACTGTATGCTAACAAGAAATACAGTTCAGAACTAACAGATAGCCAAAAAGAGCTGAAATTCAAAGCTCTTTGATACCTTCCTCCTTTGGTTTGAAAATAATTGTTTTGAACAAACAGAAACTTGAGTCATACATAGTACTTTTATTTTAAAATAAGAAAGAATATCTTTGTTTTACATTTGGTGAAAAAAAAATATATTTGTCCATCACATTGTGCATTCAAAGCAGGAAATGGAAAAAACAGTATCTGAAGGTTGCTATAACTAATTGGAAAATGGCATTTAATCACCTGAGGACTTAACTAAGAAATGTTCCCATTACAAGATGTTCTCCCATCCAAAAAACTTTTCATGCAGGGATATACCATCCTGCTATTTTCTGGACAATTAAATAATAATTACTTTTCTGCAGAATATACTGTAAAGTAACATGCATTAGGAGACACTTTTAAGAGAAATAACACCAGAATATATTATAATCCATGGTATGCTTATTTAAAATGAAATATAATTTTAAACTTTTTAATTATTTATTGACTAGCAAAATTTTTCATATTTTTTAATGTAACCCTATTTTCAAAAAATTCTACTGGACCCCACATGCCCTTTCTCTATTCAAACATGGTACCTATTGTTGAAACCAGGGCACTTACTTATTTTGGCCAAAGACAGCACAAATTTGGTTACATTTAAATTTTAGACTTCTGTCTGTGCCCAAAACATATTTTAGAAATGTGGGAAAAAAATCAATTGTTTTTGAAAATCATTGAACTTCAGTTTTATAGTCTACTAGATCTGAAGCAAGACACAGAATTTCAGCATCTGACAGAGAAGTGCCAACTGAGTGTAGTTAAGATAGGAATAATTCTGCTCCACCTGTTCAAACTGTTTGGTGGTGTCTGGCTCATCTCAGCACCTTGGGCTGCATGCAGAAATTAGGAGGTATGGCTACAGGTCATCGAATGTCAATGAGAGAAGCTCCCAGTGGCCCAATCTATTCCTAATTCTGATCCTCATTTAGTGCTTGCTGAAGCTTCTGTGTCCTTTTCAAAGAGGTCTTGTTGCTGCTCTCTTCACCTTGATCCACATCACATAGAAATGTCTCTAGAAAACTCCGGAGAGAACAGAAGATTTAAACACCATCACTGTCTCTGAGGCATGGGTGAGGACACCAGTCTGATGGCAGAACTGAACTCTCGTGTCTCTTTGCTACATATACACATGCTAGGGTGTAACTATCCACCCCAAATATGAATCCACATTCAGTGTTCTGTGTGGTAAATGGAGTAATAGGACCTTCTTGTTGAGAGGCTTTAAATAATCACAATGAACTGTTCAGAGCAGTGTCCTACAACTGCATTCAAAAATTTTTGTTCCAATAATGAAATGTTTCTTATTGCCTTGATGGAGGGAAACTTTTGGATGGAAAATATATTTCCCCACAACTGGTTTGGGCTTATAGCACCAGAGAAATCAGAAGCAAAGTATTTAAAAGAGTAAATGTGCTATAGAGTAGATTTGGGTTTAGAACCAATGTGTTGATTTTCCTTTCTGTCATCACAATATCCTGTGTGCATTACCCAGGTGGTGTCTGCAACACCCTCAGTCTGGATGTTAGCCAAGGTGGTCCCTCCAGTTGTATTTTTTCTTTTTCATTGTGTATGAATCCTTTCTACTGAGGGAGAAAATCAAGCAGGGTATAGTAAAAAGAAATAAAAGCACTATTGAATGTATTTGTAAATGGCATATTTATATATATTGTCTGCTGCTTTTTCATTGATGCTGTATGCAAGTGCACTAAAAAAGTAATAAAGTGCTGATGCAACATGGAATTTTTGTAATGGAAATAGATCTATTTTTCAGGCCCTCCTATTATAGATTAAGGTATGAAAAAAGGAACAGTCAGCTTTACAAGAGGAAATAAAATATAAGTTAAAGTAGCCACAAAATTTAAAATCTTTGGTATGTAACTAAAATGCTTTGTTCTTTTGATAGATCTTGGGAATTTTAGTGGTCGGACAAGAAGTGCTGTCTCTGTACGTGAAGGTCAAGGAGTTGTTCTGATGTGCTCCCCTCCACTTCATTCTCCAGGTACAGTGGGCTGCAGCCTGTATTCATACTGCTCCTTTACAGTTTCCTCATTATTGGATGCCCAGTATTTCAGATACAATATGCATTTGATTGTGGAACTTCAAAGATGAGATATCCACCATTCTTCTTACAGTTTTTGGAATACCAAAGGACTAATTTAAGCTCATGTATTGCAAATGCCAGTGAATAGCAGCAGAGTGTCTGTTACAAGATGGTCTAATTCCTGGTATAGAACTTGAATGTAACAATAGTCTCCATGCCATCAACAGTGAATATGCTGCCTTGAGGTCATAGAAGATTTCTTTTAGAGTTTAGAAGCCTTCAGAAATTTCTCCAAATTCCAATGTCATGATACTTCTGTTGAATACAAATTTTCTTTTGTTTTCAGTAGTAGAGACATGATTTGGTTGCTTTCTTTTGTTGTATAACTTAATTTAGTAAAACTGCACCACTGCTGAAAGTCAGAATTACCATAAAATCTATGAAATGCCTGTGGATTCCCACATGAAAGCATAGGTATGCCAGAGAGGTTACTTTTTTGCTTTTCAAATTGACACTCCTGCAAAGTCTGCAGATAGCTATGTACCTCTTTATATTTGCATGTCATGTAACACCTGGAGACATGATGCTAGACAGAATATCTTGTTTTTCAGTAGATGCAGTACTGCCTATCCTTTTCTTCTCTGGGAAATGAGGTCTGTACTGAGGGGATTTTTCTACTCCAAATTTTAGGCCTGAAGAAAAGTCACATTGCAGATGGAAAATCTGCAGAAAATAAAGTCTTCTCTGAGTTTCTGTTAGAGAAATGTGTTCAGTTTCTATTTATACTGCAAGGATTGTTAATACTGTATTACAGTTATCAATGCTGTCTCTCTGCTTTTCTCTCTTCTGAGCAGATTCTCTTGTTGTGGTTGCCTCTACAATCTCTTTCTGAGTTTGACACTGTAGTCTATATGGTGAAATTGAGTACATGATGTTAAGGCTTGATAGCGATAAGTAAACTGAGAGGAAATAGATGTAGGCAGAAAAAGTGAGTGATGGTTTCAGCAGTGCAGCTGCATTTGATTCCCCTAAACAAACTGAGAGTGACAGGATAGACGGACATCAATATTGAGGGAAATTGTCATACACCTTTTAACAGCTGCCATTCCACAAAATACACCTTTATATATCATCAAAATATTTAGAATTCTTTTCCTGAAATTATGCTTCTGAATTTTATTTAGTCAGATTTTAACACAATGTTCTACTGTAACACAGACATTGCCTTTGATGGTGAAAAACTAGTATCTTTCATTTTCAGCACCAGGCCATCAAAACCCCTGCTGTGCAAACTATGGTGCTCAAAACCAACATTCAGTTGTTTTATTTATATTGTTTGAGTATCAGTAGATGATGCCAGCAGGAAAATTACTTCCAGAAAAATATTTTTATCCTCTGTTGGCATAATTTTTTCACCATAGCTAAGCCAGGAAAGGTTCTGCAGTGTGGTGGAGTAATCAATGAAAGTTGAAAAATTGCACTGATAGCAGATGTATACACAAGCTCATATCAATGGGAAGGGGACTTGGCCTCCCTTCCTTTTGTTCATTACATAATGCAGTTCTTCATCCAAAGGGTTGTCAAGCACTGCAACAGGCTGCTCAGGGAAGTGGTGGAGTCACCATCCCTGGAGGTATTTAAAAGGTGTGTAGATGTGGCTCTTAAGGACATGGAACTAGTGCTGGTTTAATGCTTGGACTTAATGACCTTAGAGGTCTTTTCCAACCTAAATGACTCTATGATTCTCTCACATGCAGTTTGCTTCCAGGTCCTTACTTGCAAAGTACTGGGGGCCAGTAGCTTCTTCTGGGACTGCAGTGGGACTGCAAGTGATGTTAATACAATGGCTGGAGTCTCCCTGTAAAGGGGAGAGCTACCTTCACAGGCCTGGTGATGTTTCAAAAATAAATCATTCCACAAAGCTCTGGCAATAAGGCAAAAGACACTAATGAAAGTTGACTGCCACATCAGAAGTCACTTGTAAAAAATAATTCTGGACAAAAGCTGAAATTTCAGAGGGAAGTGTGTGAATTCAATTCTGAAATTAAGCAAAAAATATGAAACTTCCAGGTAAAAAGGTCTTTTGTCAAGCAGAGGTACTTCAAAGATTTCTGTGCAGGAACGCCTAAAATTTTTTTTTAAGCATTCAGTTTCTGGGTACTCCATTTTAGTTTCTGTGTCTGATTTGCAAAGATGGTATTATCTCCTAAATAGCCCTAAGAAATTTTGAACATTAAAATCACCCAGGAGATAAACTTTCAAATGGATACTGAGATATTATAGTGGGTATATCTAAGCTAAAGACTATTCAGAGCAGGTTTGCAATGTGTGAACATCTCAAGTTAACAAGACCATGAGTTATGGGAGTGTTTTTGATGATAGAGAATTTTTTGTGGATGAACACTGCAAGCTTTGCTATATTGATTTATTCACATTGATCAGCACCTTTAGAAATAATTTTCACTTGCTTATCACAGGAGATAAATCCATGATACAATATCAAGCCTAATAATTCTTCACAACCTCGTAAGCAATTCATCCTTCAACAGAATCCCATTCCTTAATCTCTGAAGTCAATAACTGCATATGAACATGCCCAAGAACTTCAGATTGAGCCCTTTTAGACAATAGCATTATCAGTGTGGGAAAAGAAAGATGACTTAGTGAAAGAACACTGTATTAGGAGAGATATAGTTTTATTAACGTTTTCAAATGGAAGATAAAATAAATATTTTTGATTAAATAGTACCTACATTCCATTCTTACAGAATACAATTTTAGAAAAAAATGAAAATCTTTACAAGGCCCCACTGACTGAGAAAAATACTACACTAATTTCTTTTGACAAGATTTTAATCAGAAGGGTGGTTTCATATGCATATATGATTTCTGTTTATTTACACTGTGATATACTATCAAGAGGTAACGCATTAAACACACACAAACTTGTGATATATATAGTTTGTTCATATAAACTTTTATTAGATTGTTGTCCAAATATTTTACAGGGAAAATAAGGGGGAATGTGGGGTGGTAAGCACACTTGAAATAGATTCTGACTATTGCAGCGCAGATTCAGATGAGAGAATCATCTCTTGAGTTTAATAAATGAGTTTTTTAAGTTATTGTCATCTTTGCTGAGAAATAGCAAGGCAGCAAACTGAGGTAGTTTTTTTGGGGACATTATTCACTCCTTCAAAATGGTGAAGGAAAATATATTCAACGAAAAGATTTTTCTGACGATTCTTTACGTCAAACAGCCACCAACAGATTCTTGACTCCTGCTTTTCCTGGACCAGTGCTCATAAAAAACGCTGCCTCTAGCTTCCTTGGGAATCCTGTATCATTTTGATGTGCCTACTCCAGAAGCTTTCCCACTTGCACTGCTTTTGTTGCTAATCCTTAACTTGCCCCTTGTGAAATATATTAAATGTGGGTAACTTGATCATTCATAAACACAGCACTTTTTTTTTTTTCTTCCATAAACACAGTATTTGATTATTCCCAATTATTTCTTTTCTCCAAGAGGGGTTTCCTAGGCAGTTAACTCTTAGGCGTCCTTGCTAAGCAAGAGGTACATTAATTACCAACTGTTTAAATAACAAGCTTTGTTTGATATTTCCAATTTAAAATGCCTCTACTCTTTTCTTTCCATAAACAGGATTATGGTTTTTCATTGTGGTATTCTAAAGGATGTAAATATAGGGTTTTATTCAGTCATTTAATCATCTTAATTACAAGGTTTACCATAGCAAGATTAAAAATGAATGGAAGTTTTCATCCAGATTTACATGTTTCCCTCAGAATTAATACTTTCAGCTGAGCTTTTTAAGGCTTTTATTCAAGGCTTTCAGTATGAGCTTAATGGAGAATGACGATTCCCATTGTTAGAATGAGCAGAGCTCTGATGCACACAGGGGAAGGCAGATGTGTGCTCCATCCTGCCTCAGAGGGATGCTGCTGTCTGGAGGGAGCACTGCCACATAATCTGTCTGCAGCATACAACATCTCTACAGATGTTAACTTTTTTATATCTCTTTCTAAAGGGCAAGGTTGATCTTACAAAGTTTGGAAACTGTACTGTAAGCTGCATCTTCTTTACCTCCCCTTTACTGTTATAAAACTGTACTTTGCTTGAGAAATGTTTCATCAAAGATGACCAATACCAGTGCCATGGGTTCACAGTCCTTCCCATCCATGTCTTGGAATATATCCATGGCTTGGATGTCTGCACAGTGTGTTGCTAAACAGGCAAGCTTCTAAAATAAAATTCCTCCTACCATGGGCCAGAAATTTTTGTCCTATTCTTCTATTACCTACACAGTCCTCATATTAATTTGAGAAACTCACATGAAATAAAGTTTCCTATTTGTGGTACTTTGCACATACACAGAAATCCACATTGGAAGTAAACATAAACCTATTCTTACTGTTCACGGTCTGCAAAAAGAATCTGAAAGCTGCATTTGAAGTAAAACTGCAACTTTGGACTGCAGCTTCATTACTAGTGGGAAACCAAGTCCAACTGAAGTGCAATATCTCTCTGGTTAGAACTCCTCTGGTTAGAACATTGCACAAATTATACATAGAAATAACAAGACAGGCTCTAAATTACCTCATTCAGATACAGAAGCGTTAGTAGACTTCTCCAGGCAAATTAGCTATGATAACAAGATTGTTATATTTGGGCTGGACTGTTCTCAGTATGCTCATTAGCTTGTTTACAGGCAATTGGTTCAGATATCTGCACGCAGGACATAGCAAATTTTGTTCTGAAGGGGTCCATGCACCCTCTGGCTCTCTGTTTACTCAGTGGATTTTGAGAATGCACTTCACAGATGTCTGTCTCTATGTAGATGAAGGTCACAAGGTTATCTTAAGGTTGTGGATGAAGTCCCAGGATCCAGACACCCAACACTGGCATTTCAGTGCACAACATCAGAGAATTTCTGTTCTTTATACAGATCTAGCCTTTACCAGTTTCTTCAAAATCACAGGAAGCCTTCAAGAGCTTAGATTTCTGATGCTCCAGCTCTCTCTAGGCATGAATGGATGCTACTTCATCATGTTAACCTGTCAGTATAGGTGAGATTTGTTCCTGACCATGATTTATACTGTATTAAAAATTTTTATGTAATGAACAATGAAGTAACATCCAGGTTCTTCTTTATTATATGGGGATTTTTTAAAATCTGACTTTGCAAATAAACTTTAGCATAGAAAGATTTTTTTTTTTTTTTTTCCAGGAGAGGCCAATATGTTGGTGGAAGTGATATTTCTCCTTTTACCTTGAGATCAAGGAGGACTTTTTTGCTGGTACTTATCAAAACACTGGTCACTCACATTTTACCAAAACAGCTGGACAGGTCATGCCTCCACCCATGGCTCTCCCATAAGCTAAACAGAACTTATTAATCAGTCAGTACCTTCAGTTAGCTTGTAGAAGTCAATATGTATGAAGTTGGTGATGGCAAGCAGAACATTCACGTTCGCTGGAAACAATTATCATCTCCTCCTAACTGCTAGGCTTGCTGAGAAGGTAGAACTGTCCAATACTCCAATATGCTTCCTCTTCTAGTAGCAAAAGTGAGATTGAGATGTTTTGGGATTGGGGGTTTTTGTTGTTGTTGTTATTAGTTTTTTCCCTTAAAACTTCTATTTCTATTGTAATGGAAGCCAAATCCTAGTATCCTGGACTTCACCAACAGTTGACTTGTACTGGGGGGATCTATCTGGAGACTACAGAACACTCAACTCTGTTTTTCTTTTCTCATAATTCCATGTCATAGCTTGTTCTTCACTCATTTTAATTCCTAGTAGGAGCATGATGCTGGGTATCAGAAACAGGCCACCTAAGTAACAGTAGTAGAAACTAATTTCTTACTGCACAGGACAGACAGGCAGGTGAATTTAATAAACCCTTAAAATGTCACATATAAAAGACAAGATGACAATTTTCTTATCTCTTCTTTGTATGTTATAATTTATACATTATCTACACACAAAATGTTTTAAAACCTCTTTTTGAGAGCCACCTGTACCAAATGAATGAGTTAGACATCATAAGTTGAAAGGCTCCTGCATTCGCCTATTAGACTTTATTATACCCTTGTGATGATTTGTCTTCTATGGGTAATTTGAGTAAACTTTAAATTTTGCTTTTCAATAATGGGAGAATAAAAAGCCTTAGAAGACAGGTTCAGAGTCCCTTAAACTTTATATTCCTGTCCTAATTCTGGGTTAATTTCATAGGGTCATCTTATCTCTTCAGACATCACATCTTTGCCTGGAAGAATCACAAAGATGTTTCACTCTTGCATTCCCTACTTTGTCACTCTTACTAGACTGCTTTTGAAACTTTCCTGTCTAGTAATGCTAATTCCCATGGGTGTTATCATTAAAGAGAATGTCATGGTCCCTGACATTGCTCAACATAGAAATCTGTGTTCTTTATTTGTGCAACTGATTGATGACTATGCTTGTAATTTTCACTATGCAATGAAGAAACACAATTAGCTTTTTTTCTTCTATGGTCTTTTCATTACTCAATACATGACCAGTAATTTTGCTGCTGACTCCCCTGAAGCACTTTTTAATGTTTCCTTCCTCAATCTTGTTGAAGGCTTTCATCTGAGGATATGAAATTTAAGAGTTTGGGAATTATAGAATTTTCTGTAGGGTACCATTTTAACAAGCTACATTTGCCAGAGAGGAGTTACTCCCAGTCTGTTGGCAATGTGTTGTTATTAGATTTTAATTGCATTTTAATGATCTGCATGTGCCTCAAATTCTAGACAATGTCTGTATAGTAGGTGTATGGGTAAATAAGTCTAGATTTTCACTCTTTTTTTGTTTGGTTTTGGTGGGTTTGTTGCGTGGCTGTTGGAGTTTTGGTGGGTTTTTCTGGGTTTTGAATTTTTTTTGTTTGGCTGGTTTGTTGGATTTTTTTTGTAATTTGAAAAGTAATAAATGAACAAAAATGCATTACTTGTCCAGCTGTAGTAAATTCTCCCAAAGAACTTTTTATTCAGTATTTAAAAAAAAACAAACAAAAAACCCACAAAATTTTCCAAATATTATCACTGTTGAAAAAAATCTTCCCCACCCTCTCAAAAATACTAATAATTCTTTCAAATAATACACTAACTACACTAGAAACTGCAAGTTAAATGTCCCTAGACCCACTGGATCACTTGTTAGAGCTGTTTGTCCCCTCAGGGACTACAAAAATGTAGTGAGAAGAAGATGGTTGACCTTGCCCAATTAAGGCAGTTCACAACAGTGGATGAAGGGGGCAGACCTGACAGGCTCTGCTTAAGGGATGTGTGCTGTAGTTTCACAGTCACACTATTGTCTACAAACATTACCCCAGCTGACAGTTCAGGAGAAACAAAGTGAAAGGAGATACCAAGAAAAGAGGGAGGAAGCATGGGAGATTAATTAGTTTTAAAAATGCATGGAGTGAATTGGCCCTCAGGCTCATGCACTATTGCCTCTCAGGCACCAGCTGTACATGACTATTTGTCTACAGCTTGACAAAAAGACAATGATGAAAAGTTTCTGTAGTGGGAAAGCTCCTCTTCCCTCGAGACAGGTTACTAGCCTGTTACTGATATGTCTCAACAAATTAAGCATAACTATCAGGAACCTCTTAGTCTAGGGATTAAACCAGACAGCATTGTCCTGCCAGGTTTAACAGAAATGGATGCTCCTGGTGTCACATCCACTTTTCCACAGCTGGTGCTGTAAAGGTACCAATTAAAGTGTTGCAAAAGTGCTTTCTGTGGCAATGGTTACACAGCTTCTAAAACAGCTGCAGCCCACAATTCATGGACTTAAGACTGATGTACCACACAGCAGTTACCATCTCAGAGGTGCAGGGCCCTCCCAAAACTGACCCGCTCATAAGTAACCTTCCCATCAGAATCCATTCACTGCGTAGATCTGATGTTTGACTAAGCTCATGCCTGGAAAAATGCCACTTCATAAACATGTCACTTAGCTAAATGTCAGAAAGCCCATTTTGTTTAAGATAGAAAATTCCTAATTAATCCTAATTATCTCTCCATATCACAGACAGGAATAGAGAGAGAATGCACATGTTAATCTGTGTAACTAAGAAGAAGCCAGAAATACAATGCTGATCAGACAGCTGAAACAAGAGGAAAAAGAAGGAGAAAGAAATGAGAAATTATCTATTTCTAAGGCTCTGGAGTCTAGATTTTTCTCTCCATTACCCTTGTGATAAAATCTGGAGGATGCAAAAAAAAAAAAAAGGATGAAAACAGGGTAGTTTTCAGAAAATGCAATTCTTCCTGCACTAGGCATGATTAGCTGAATTCAATGGTGCAATGGTGATTCTGGTAGAGATGACTACTGTAAATGTTAGGAGACCAGTTTTAATTCAGAAGCAGAAGGCTCTGGACAGAACTGATCTCAGTTTTGTCAGGTTCCATTCATAAGTTTCCCTATATAATAAAGTCAGTTATTCCTTATTTCATAAGTACGAAAGTGAACTTACAACCATTTGAGGTGATGCAAAGCTTGATGAGACATACATTTTCACAGAGCCCAATTTAATCAGTTCAGGAAGATTTTTCCCAATAAACTAAGTGCTATTACAACAATTGTGATAGGGATATCTAGTTTGCAGTTTTCTTTTTCAAAGGTGAAAGAAAGAATTGTTTAGAAATATCTATATATGTATGTGTTATGGGTTTCTTTCCTATCCTACACAATAATAACTGGCATGAAGGCAACTATAACTTAGCATTAAATATGTTAAAGACAATTGCTTGGATTTTTCAAGGAGAAAATGACTAGACAAATACAAGTATATTATCATAGAGTTCAGATGGCAGTCTGATTACAGGCAGATCTGAACCCCTGTACAACAGCAAATGTGCACTCTATATCTTCTGACAACAAAAGATGTTTTCCAGAGCAATAATAGTGAAAAAGTGACTTTTTATGACCAAAAATTCCATCCTTTTTAACAATGTAATAATTAATACCACACTTAATTCTGATAATTTGATTGCCCACTTCTATCTCCTGTCTTCTCATGCTAGGTTTCAATACCGTTAAAATCTTTGCTGATGACTTCATTAGCCAGTTGATACAGTTCCTGTTGTGTTGATGCTACTGCCCCAGAGTGGAGAATCTGCCACCAGAAAATTTCACTTCATTTATTGGTTTATTGGAATTTGCATGCCATTTTCCTCTTTCAATAAGTGAGAAAATGGCCTACAGGAGACTGCAGGGATAAAAATTCAGGAGGAGGAAGGGCAAATGGAAAGAAGTATTTAGGTAATACTGATAAAGGATTTGTCTCAGCTTGGATTTTTCCACAAAGTCCTTTAGGAGTTTAACAAACTAGTTTAAATCCTGAAGAGCCTATTTTCAGCTCTACCAAATGCAAGAAGAAAGAAGCACTGCCTCTTTTACAGAAGATAATAGTGAATGATCTATAAAGAACATATCAAGAAAAGACTAAAATTGCAGTGATTTACAGTCCAGATCTTGTGACTTTACAAGTTCCAGATCTTTTGTTGCCTAGAATGGGAGGAAAAACTTTCCAAATAATATTAAAATTGATAACATGGAGAGCAGTCTTTTAATTGAAGCTTTCAGGTGCATAAAATATAGCTATGCACACACAGTGGATCGAATTTTCACAATTTTTGTAAGTCTAACTGTTTAGTATGCCTAGCAAGTATATCCAATGGGAAAATGGTTGCCCTGGTAATTCGTCCTTGGACCTGCCCCACTGGGGTTCTTAGTCCTATATCTTGTTATGTCTCCCATGTGCTGGTGCAAAACAGGACACCCTTGTTAGAAATTGTTTTCCTTGAAAATAAAACCAAACAGAATTTCAAGAGTGTGACATAATGTGTGAGAAAGGGTAACTACCGTTCTAAAGTGTAAGAAAGTGCTAGAAACTATACATCTCTATATTAAAAATCTAGAAAGCTACAGATATATGAAAAGGCTAAAAATCTTCAGGCATCATGTCACAATTCATTCCTATTCCTAAATGAAAATGGATTTTGAAAAACAGTAAGACTTCTGAAAACTGTGCGTATCATCAGCAGAAGAGAGAGCAGGACTGCCTGCTGTTTGCATTATTTTATTAATGTATTTCCTTTAAAATAAACAAAAATAACAGGACAGTTGGGCAAATACCTTCTTCCATGAGATATGTATATGTAATATGACACATCATATGTCCGTATAATGTTTCACTTCGACTTTTGTTGCTAAGAGTTTGAAGGGGGAATACATAGTCCTGGGATACTAGTCTAGGCTTAAAATAAGGCAACAGAAGGCTACATATTATCTCTAAATAACAATTATGTGACAAGTAGAAGATGGGTGGAAGAGGCTCAGTGGTTTTCCAGCAGCGCAGAACAATGTGCACAGGAATGCAACAGTGTAACTATATATAGAAACAGGTAGGAGTTACATTCTCAAACTTGTTACATGTTAAATGGTTTATTGTTGCTGATGTTATTTGTGGTGATTTATTTGTACAACATGGTTGAACAGCAATATCAGCATTCTGGGACAGTTTGCTAACCTGACGTGTTTCTTCCTCTTCATCTGCACTTTGAGTTATTTTTTAATTGAGGTGTAAAAAATCATCTGTCACCATCATTCTTAATACATACAAATTTTCTTTTGTGGACTATAAAATTGGTTTTATGCTATTCTCTGAAGCATATGTTCACCAGTTCAGAAAAACGTAATGGACAATCCATTCCTTGGTACATTTAAGCCTAGAAAATATACCAAGAGGGAGCTGAGCACTAAAACTTTAGTATCTAGTGGATTATGAGGTTTATACTGCTATTTGGTTTTTTTTCATATTTGAAAATCATATTCAGAGGGAAGATGAGGGAATAGCTAACTGTCTCTGATGTTCATCACAAAGATCCTAAGGATTCTTTGGCTGTAATGTTTTGTGTGTGTTTTAGCATTTCTTGTAGCTATACAAAGACCTGGTGAAGAGAGGAACAAACATTAGAAGTTAAAAGAATTATGTACTACTGGAGATATCCATTTGATATTGCTTGATTCAGGACTTCTGAGAAGTCACTTCCTTCCACCTTCTTCAGTTTTCTCAAATAAAAGTGATGATAATGGTACTGCCCTTCATTTGAGACCTTAGGATAATAAATACTACAGGACCAAAGAAGCAGGCCCAAAAGAAAGATTCATCAATCATATTTTGCCATGGTCATGGTGGAATTCACCAAACACTGACCTGCAGATAGACCGAGCACAAGCCTTTATATTTATATTAAAACACTTAACATCAAGAGAATATAAAGCACAGAAGCAGTGGTCTGTGTCTTAAGTTCAGGGTGTACAGTCACACAAGGGTAATTCTACGGACTCCAAGTACCCGGGTTTTGACAGTACAATTCCTATGACATCAACTGCATGTAAAGAGTGGTGAATTCTGCTAAAAAAAGTGTTTTGAAGTATAAACTAGAACTCTAGTTGCCTTTTATTTTCATTTCTAAACCCAGAAGCCTGAATTTAAATCTTATTAAAGAAATCTTTCTACTACTATTAATTCTTCCTGGTATTAGGAATCAAGGTGGTTGAGGTATAAAGAGACTTAAATATAAAGAGATTTAAATTGCTTTCTTTCTTGTAAGTACAAGAAACTGAGCTGAAACATATATATAAACTCCTTGAGAGACTGATACTCTTGGTACTAGTATTTGTAGCCAAATTATAGAATTTGCTTGACAGAGCTTCTGCTGAATAAGGAAAGTTATACATTTTGCATCTCTCTGCTGAAAAAGATGTAAGATGGAGCAATATTCTATAAATTTGGATAATCGTCATCCTAACATTACTTCTGGGGTTTTTTGTTTTGAAAAAAATCCTAGTTATTCCTTCAAAATGCATGATCTATTGGTATCATTGCAGTAGTCATAAAATGAAAACTCCATGTAAGTTCCAAGTACCCAAGCACCTGTACCCAAGTAGTCCCCTTGGGTGCAGGTTTCTGGGTTTCACTACAAGTGACATAGCTCTGGAGTAGGATTTTTCATTGTACTCACCAGTGCATCAAACTTAGAGGAGAAGTAGACCATGCTGAAGTAACTATCACTAGTGCCATTAAATTGTAGAGAAAATCAAGTGTCATAGCATGATCAGAGAGCAAGAGAAACAAAGTGCGAAAGGAAAAAAGGAAAAAAAACCCTTCAAATTCTGTTGAATACTTTGTAGAGAAAATAATTTCCACATATATTCTATACATTGATGTTTTCCTAGCATTAAACAATATACTCTTTGTTTTCCAGGGCCATATTTTTCATATGAATATAAGTTGGTTAAGCATTACCACAGAACTCTTGTTCATTCAAATTATTAAGAAACAATCAACTTGTGTTGCTGTAGATTCAACACATTTCCATCATTAAAAATGTTCTAATAATAATAAGCTATGCAAATCATAGTATACCAATGACTTGTTCTGCATATTTGCCCTTGCCAAATCTTATATTTCCTGCAGATCAGTGGTTACAACTGCATGGGTTTGTTTTTAATTCTTAAAATGATCAGCAGTAGAGGACACAGAATTCCACATCTGGTCCTCTTGATCAGGCTTTGCAGTCAGTTTTAATTTCCTTCAATGCACAATAAGTTAATTTTGAGGTTATTCCAATTATTTTAATTAACATGTTCTTTTATAAAACATGAATTTGATTTCTAGATACATTACAGAAACTTTGCTCTCTTGGTCAGTAAAAAGAATGATAAAAAATGAGTTAGAGTTAGATCTATTTTCTTCCAATATTGTTAATTATATCTCACTTTTTAAACTGGCTATTAATCGAGTCTCATATCACCCATTGAACTATTTCATCTAAGATTGAAACTGATGAATTTGTAATGATGTGCATCTTTCTGATTACCCTTTCTAATGATAGACCAAAATTAACTCTAATCCTTGTCTTTGGAAATTGCTAATTGTAGAATGATTTAGATTGGAAAAGACTCTTAAGATCATGGAATCCAGCAACCCTAAGTTCCATGGCTGTACACTGTCTAAATACCTGCAGGGTTTGTGATGCCACCACTTCCCTGGAAAGCTTGTTCCAATGTTTTTGGTGATGTTTTTTCTAATACCCAATTCAAACTTCCCCTGGCACAACCTCAGGCCATTTCTTCTCACCTTTTCAGTTGTACCTTGAGAGAAGAGGCTCACCCTCACCTGGCTACAATCGTTCAGGTAGTTTTAGAGACTGAGAAGATCCCCCCGAGCCTCCTTTCCTCCAGGCTAAACACCCCCAGTTCCCTCAGCTGCTCCTCACAGGACTTGTGCTCCAGACCCTTCCCCAGCTCCGCTGCCCTTCTCTGGACACGCTCCAGCCCCTCAATGTCTTTCTGGCAGTGAGGGGCCCAGAACTGGACACAGGATTGGAGGTGTGGCCTCAGCAGTGCCGAGTACAGGGGGACGGGCACTGCCCTGGTCCTGCTGGCTGTAGATGTTCCACTAGTTTCAATAGTGATTCTCTTGTATTAAAATTTACATTATTTAACTTTATTGTTCTTTACCACCTAATTCTTTTTTCTACTTTTCATAACAAATAACATTATACAGTAGCATTTGGATTAACTGGTGTATCATAAATCATAGAACAACAATTTATATGGAGCATGCAGGAATTTTCTACATAAGTATTTATTTCCATTCCTACCTAACAATATATGTATATCAATATCAGAGTGGTTGTTAAAAAACTCATATTTGCTTTAAAAAGATTTTTTAAACTTCCTATTTGTAGTTTGTCTGCCTTGTTGTCGGAATTTTCTACTTCCAGTGTTTTTCTTCCTTAAAAAAATTCTTTTAAACATTATCACATATTTATTTGTTTCTCACAACAGCTTTTTTTTCCATAATTTTCTGTAATTTAAGCATTTTCTTTATTTACATAAAAGAAAAATGTATATTTGATGGAATGTCTTTTAAGTATGCCTAAACATTTCTTTACATGAAAAGGTTACTGAGAATATAGTGTCTTAAAAATTACTTCAAAGTTTGTCAAGAAAAACAAATTGGTTTGTTTTGGTTTTGTTGTTGTTGGAGGTTTTTGGATTTTTTTGTTTTGTTTGATAAAGGAGGGCTTATAAACAGAGCTTGAGTTCTGCAAAAATATGTTATAATATACAATATATTATAATACAATATATTGTATATTTAATGGAATATTGAACACTGAATTTGTAGGCAATAAGATGATAATGAAGTGTTAAGAAATATCCAGTATTGATTTGTCAAGAACAAATCATATCAAATTTAATTTTAGTTTTTTGAAAGTGTGAGTGACCTAAAGGAAAGAAAGGCATATTTAGCATTTGAGAATGACTCCTGCAAGAGGTTACAATTACTGCAGAGCACAGAATGAAAATCAAAAATGATCAGTGCATTGCTTGCAATGAATAACACAAAATTCAGCAAAATGCAGACTACTGTATTTATCAAAGATCAAATATGCAAATAGAATAAAAAGGAATAAGTGATTAAACAGCATTTTTCCTTAGAAAAATGTAATTACAAAAAATAACACAATTCTTAGTAGAATGGATAATTCAGCAGTAGAATTCTAGGACATCCTAAGAGAACTGCTGCCTATGGAGTACAAGTGACTATTGTTCCACTTCTCAACAGTGTTGATATCCAGCTTTGGGTCCTACATTATAAGATGTAGAAAAGCAGTAGGGATGAAAATAATACAATTAAGCAAAGTATTCAAAATTAGGACTTCTGAAGAAAACTTGAAGAGATTTGGCTGATCCAGCCTTGCAAATGGAAGTTTAGTATACACAGGGATGATGGTCTCCCACTGTAACTGTAAAATTTTAATATTGCTCTTTAATAATGTGTTTTCAATACTTCCAATATGGTATTTGGTATAAGTAATAAACAGTATTAAAAAGAAGTTATAGGCAAATATTAAGGAAAACTGTCTAATTATCCAATCACTGGACATTCTTTAAGACTGGGCTGAGAATAAGACTGGTCCTGCCTGAGGGCAAAGGAAGAGCCTGAATAACCTGTGGTTTTGATAACAGTATTTTGACTCTTTCTGGAGCAGGTTTCTTTTTTAATATGAAAATCATAGCAATGTCAATCAAATACACATGATAATCGAATATATTTTCAAAACTGTATTTTTTGTTGTATGCTAGGTGGTCTCTTTAAAGAGTGCATGTATGAGAAAGACATTTCATCAGTCTTTGTATTTTTTAATGACTGGCTACATTTCATACATATTAAAGTACAAATGAGACTACATTGACCGCCTACAGTGGTAGCAATGATATAATAATTGTATCCTCCAGTACAAGACGAATCCTGACCGTACATTTACCTTTTCTAGCATATTTTTAGTTATTAGCTGTGTGAATGCTTATAAGAAAGAAAATATTTGGGGATTTATCACTGTAACTGAATCTGAAGAAAGACAAATATGTGATTGGTAGAATTGTGTTTCAGATAAGTGAGCAGTAGATACAGAGGACCCAGAGAAGGAAATAAGCAGTTTCATTGCTAACTGATAAATCAACAATATCTGTTTGTGGGTGTGTTCCAATGCAACAAACAAATTATGTTCATTAGATATTTTCTTGGAGGATTAATGAGCACTGAAAAAAAAAAAAGCAGCATAAAGAAATGCACCAAAATTATTTATCTGGTTGTGGCAGGAGGCCGGAGGATCAACCCGCTGTTACCATTCATTTTAGCTAAAAAGAAGCCTCTTTCCCTCTGAATGTGAAGTGTTCCCCATCATTAGAGAGCATTGCTACTGCACCCTTATTCTATGGCTAGTATACAGAATATCCAAACAGCAATTGTGAGGAAAATGTTGAAAACTGGGCTTAAAATAAAATAAGGCTTCATATTTTCAGAAAGGGAGGTGTCAGCCTATATTTTTCCTGATAGTTTATTTCATTTAAAGAGAATAATTCTAAATGCTAAAGCAAAGCCATCTTGCAAATTTCATGGTTTATATCTATGTATGGTAAATTCAGCCTGTAATGTCATGTGTACTTTGTGCTTTTTTACCTATCAATTAAAAAAATAGGAAAAAAAACTTCTTCAAAGGTTCTAAAATTCCCAGATTATCTCAGATTTTGCGTGTCATCAGGCATCAGTACCATTTATTCATCAAGTACTGCCATCTTGTGGAATTAAAGTAACGAAAGCAAATCCTAAATGGAGGAAGAAAAATACATTTTTCCAACAGGATTTCCCACTGCATCACAAAAAGAAGACTAAAACCAGACTTATTTCTTGTACAAACATCATAACTCCACAGAAACGCAATTATGGATGGGTGGGTGTTTTGCATGCTTTGCATATTTTGTATGCTTTGCCCTTGAATAGGTAAAATTTAGCCATGTTATGGACTAAGACTATTAAGGTTTTCAGTGACTTTAACAGAGTTCATATGGAAACTTTCCTGTTATGTCTTCACTTGCACCCAAACTACCACTTAGCCAACAGGACTGGTGAAAAGGCTGCCCAGACACCTCATGTTAAAAGGTTGAAAGGAGTAATTTCTTAGGAGAAAAACCCTGAAGCAAATCTGGGAAACATTCAGGCAGTAAAAAACACAGGAGTGAATGTTTGGTGTTATCTGAGTGCTTCAGCACAGCTCTCTTTACAATACTTCAGGCATTATTTCATACTGACCCACAATGACAGAAAGACTTCTGCATTACCATAGTACTGACATTTTCTGCATCAGAATATCTCCAAAAGCACTAAGAAAAATGCTGATATGTCAGTATTCCAGCTTCATCCATTATGGGAAGCACATCACATTGTGACAGTTTAGGAATTAGTGTTGTTTAACAGAGAAAACAGAACTACAAAAATCGTTTAAGAAATTATAGTAAGCAAGATTTCACACTATAAATTCATTCCGGCAGGAAATAGATGAACTCTTCTTACTATTTCATCACCAAGTGACCCAGATTTTCACCTACATAGCCTACTAAAAAAATGCTTAATAAAATACAGAAACAAATTGAACATTAGGAAGGCTTTCCAAATCATCTTCCGAAAAAAAGACAAAAATTTCCTTAGAGACATTCTTCTGTAAACAAGCCTGGTCATTCATAAAAGGAACTATCAATTTTGTAATTAACAAAATTACTTATATCATTTTTACACCAAGACTTTATAGATTAGAGAATTTAGCAGCAGACAAGTTTTTCAGCCCACGAGACAAATGTGTGGATGCTAAAAGGCAGGAGCAGAGCAATTTTCCAGCTGCTGAAGCATTTTGTGAAGTTTTTCTTTCTCATGCTTTAGCTGAGAACCAGTGAAAGACAGTTTTGTAAACTAATTCTCTATCTCTGCACCTGGGCTTGTTTGCCAGCCTTGTTTTGGTACTCTGGAAAAAATATTTTGAATGGGTGTTAGAGAACCTCAGCCAATCCTTCTAGGGAGTGTCTGGTCAAGAGACCAATCATATCATGCTCTCTCAAGTACAAAGATATATAACCTAGCTCATAAATAATAAAATAATTCCTTTTCTCCTTGTATTTGGATTGTGTTTTTTGACCAGCCACCCCCTAGAGGGATTGGCTGAGGTTCTCTAATACCCATTCAAAATATTTTTTCCAGAAAATGTCAATTTACCACTGTTCTATAATACATAATTTCTCCATCTTTTTATTCTCTGTTCCTGTTTGTGTTGATGCAAAGTGCCTGTGGAAAACTTTATTTTGTGTTGGCAGTCAACTGTAATTTCTAGGAAGGGCTCTGCATCCTCTTTGTGATTTTGCCATTGGTGTCACATTAAAAATAAAATGGATGGGCATAAAAATAAAAAATAAACTCAGCACATATTATTAAAAACCAAGTTTCTGTATACTGCAGTATTTAGTTTTCTCTTTTGTCTTAAACTTGTGTTTTCCCTACTGAAAGCAGGATTTTCCCTATTGTGTGCAGCATGGAAAAAACATTTACTAAGTTTTTTCTCAAAAGTAGATGACTTTAGAAGGTCCATATCTGAAGTAATTACTTTCTGATTTTAAAGTTCTGGTTTGGTTTATTTAGATTTTGATAGCACTGACTTTTAGCTCCAAAATCTCTTGAAGGTTATTATTATTTACGTGTCAGGCTTGAGATGCATCTCTGGAGTTCAGTATCCTATTGAAAAATAATGCAATGACAGTTGTATTTGTGTTTAGCCAAGTGACACTGGTTCTATAATCTTTTAACATAAATCATTATCACAAAATTCAGGCTTGAAGTTCAGTAAAAACTGCAGTGAAATGTGTACAAATAGACCTGGTGTCATCCATTTGGTCTTAGGCTTCTTCTGAAATTCTGAAAGTCATTCAGCAGTTTACCATTTTGTAAGAGTAGGATTTCAGATAATATTTAAATGCCTCTCTTCTTGCAGTTTACATGCACTCCTGTGCTGAACTCCTGTGGGACTTGTGATATATGACTACATCCACTCTTGTTTCAGAATATTTTACTGTGCATACACTTTAGATGACACACTTGTCTGCAGAGAGACAGCAATGTTTTAAATGTTGATTCTCCATTATTGTCTTTTTATTAGTTATTTTTTATGTCCTTGCAATCGTTTAGGTATTTCCTTATGCATGATACTGCCAGTAGAAAAACAAACTAGCAAAAGAAAACAAAACAAACCCCCAGGTTTTGTACTTGGAGAGCCTTTGCTAGCAATTGTGGTTTTTACAAACTCTAACTTGTAATTTTGCTGGCATGCAAAGTAGAAACAGTCAGAGTCCAAGAATGTGAACAGCAATGCATGTTTCATCCTCTACTATGGCTGCAAATTTAGAAGTGTGAAATATTTGTACAATGGATCAATATCAAGGTACACTCATTTTTCCTTAATTGCAGTCATTCTGTGAACACCCTTTTGTAAAATCACTTCTGCAAGATCATCCATCTATTTCTGTCAGCTAAAATCTGTGGGGTCCCCAGATCCCAAGCCAGCTGTAGTTGTTTCTCACTAGCCTACAACATTTTCCTGAGATATTTTCACTGAAGCCTAGCATAGTGTATGGACATGGCCCTCAACATTTTATTTAAGACTCTGCTGAACTCATTAGCCAGATGTAACAGGAGAAAAAAATCATAAAGTGTCTAAGGGGGTTTTCACCCGCAAAGGAGACCAGGAATTCCAGATCAGTTCCAGATCTGAGCATTCAGATGCATTCTTCAGGTACTTTAAAGTGTATTCCTGGGGTTTTGCTTTTTAGAAATGAAAAATAGGAGCAATTCTTTCAATGTCAATGGACTGACAATGATCAAGAAGTAAACTGCTAACACTTTTTTCTGGACTTCAGTTTGGGCTCCTGGCTGGAATACAGATACTGTAGGTGTGCACAAAAAATAAAAAAACATTAACCACAGCTTTATAGTATAAATGCTTTGAGTTTCAGATTTGTCAGGACTTCTGTTACTTTTATTTTCTCAGTACCCTATCCCAGTATGCATTCATCCATCACTACATTTTTAACAGCAAAAATAATTAGGAAAGTGACAAAATGACAGTATCCCCCTGGATTCAGCACCGGCAAGGACTAAGTATTTTATTTCTTTAGAGGCACAAAAATTTATTGCCTGAAATCTGTTCCTTAGTATTAATTCTAATTATTAAATGAATAATTAATTGTAAGTGGTTTTAGGCTACAAATGGAGGAAATTCTCTTCTATGTGAACTGCCAGTGAACCCACACTGATAACTGTTTTGCATTTGGTTTGGACTACTTTTAAACCAGAGCAATTAGTAAGACTGATTGCTTTCCATTCGAGTTGGTAACAGGTCTTCAGTTAAAGCCTATGCGTTTTCTTTGAAGTTGTGTATCCATCATCACTTTGTAGAATTTTATGCCATGAATCATTTTTTTTCCAGATAAGACATTATGGCAAAATGTGGTAATAAAATTTTCAGAGATATACTTGGGGTTAATTAGTATTTTGCCTGAAACACAACAGAAGAGGGAAAATCTGAACCTCAGAGAAATCTCTGGGAGACCTTAATTCTTCAGAGTCCTGTGTAGCCACTCAGAATTACTAATAAATCTAAAAAAGATTTTAGCAAAAAGTCAATGTGTGCAGTTTAATTCCCCATTTTGAGGCAGTCTACCTCTCCTGTTAGCTATGTTCAGTCCTTTAACATAACATATTTATACTGATATATATATCAGTTTTTCAGGAGAAAATTTTCATCTGATTTCAAAACTAGAGCAAACTTCTTACAAACTGATTCAGAAGGTACTGCATCTTTATAACACTGCATGCACTCTTTGATTATATTGGTTGAAAAAGCAGTCATTGTGCTTCTCTATTCCTTTCTCACCACCGTGTCAGGGGACAGTACAACATAAGGACAGAAAGAACAAATAAGCTGGAATTTCTAATGCTTTCTATAATGTTATAGTCAAAGTGCACTCCTGGCTAGGATGTAATATATTTCACACCTCTTGTACCAAGAACAGCTGTACTAATTCTTCTGCTATCATTAGAAGAAAAGCACACAGCAAAATTTAAATTTTGAGGCATTTCCTCTCACCGCTTTAACCCTTTCATCTTCAAACTAACTTTTTATCAAGACAACATTTTGAGTGTCATGGGGATGAAAGTATGAGAGAACCAGACTAACATACTTGAAATTAGTCTTCCTCTTGCTGATGGAGCTGGGTAGTCACACAAAAATTTCAGTCTAAAACCTTGGAAATTATTATACCAATGGAGCAGTTTGCATCTTGGAGCAGTAGTGGGGACTTTACATTCCTGGACTAGCTTTGGCTTTTCTCATTTTGAAGCCAGGTTTTTGAAGACTATCCAGGGGGGAGATTACAGAAGAAATACCCTTACAGCCAATGTGCCAGTTTAAGTAGAGAACAATATTTTTTTAAAGTGTGAAGGAGTAAAACAATAGAAGGTAAGTTCAAAATGAGAACAATGTGTAAAGAAGTATACATAGGGTTAGGGCTTTAAAGTCAGGGTTGGCGGAACTCCACATGAATAATTCCCTGCAAGGAATATCCTGCTAAATCAGAATCTCATTAACTTTACCGATACTTCCAATGTTGAGGCATAAATAAATCTAGGTTTTTATTAAATCATTATAGAATCTCATACAAAATAATAGGAAATAACTTTTTTTTCCTCAACTAGTTATTATGAGTATGAAGGGAAAAGTATATAATGTTCAGGTAAACAGAATAGATGATTTGTGGGATAAAAATAAGAACCAAGGGACTGGATTTAATTTCTATTTTTAAAAGTCACTGATTAGTTGGTAGCTTTGGTTTAAGGAATTATGCATTGATCATAGGAATTTAGGCTGCAAAAAGGAAGAGTTAAGAAATTCTTCAATGAAGCAGATTTAAAGGGTAGAACTATAAAGCAGTATTACCTACAAGGTAGGCTGAACGGTTATTAGAATCAAGGGATTTTAAAAATAGACATTCAGAATGAAACCTGTTTATACACACACACACTTGCAGAAGTCATCCATAGCTCCACAGGAATCATCTTGATATATTTCACTGCTAATGTGAACAAGTAAAGAAAATAATTCCTTGGATATTATTATTGGTTTGACCTGACAGACTAGAAACGGAATTATCTAATATCTTATTGCTGTTTTCTGAGTCTGATTAATAATTTAATTATTTTGCCTGAACTAACTTTGTCTTCACAAGGAACTTGTGGATTCAACATTTATGTTATTTTCAAAATCGCAAGAAGAGAAAAAAAATATTCTTTTTAATTCTAAACCAAACAAATAAAAAGTTTTTAAAATCTTTAACTTTTTCCCCCATAGATTATTGAAATAAAGCTAATGAACATTTATTTAGTGTATCTTTTAACATGACACAGTATTGTTTCTGTAATTACTTTCTCTTATTTTCTTTGTTTTCTTTTAGAGATCATCTATAGCTGGGTATTCAATGAATTCCCATCTTTTGTGGCAGAAGACAGCAGGCGCTTCATCTCTCAGGAGACAGGCAATCTCTACATCTCCAAGGTGCAAACATCCGATGTTGGCAGCTACATATGCCTGGTAAAAAACACAGTGACAAATGCCAGAGTTTTGAGTCCTCCTACACCTCTGACACTGAGAAACGATGGTAAGGAAGGCATCATTTTGGGGTACCACATAAAAGAAAAATACCAAAGCAAAAATAATTAATTTAAGGACCATGATTTTATTGTTTTTCAATATGTGCATGCATTTACTCTAGCAACTGGAAAAGGAAAGTTGTTCATGGAGGCAGTTTCTTTTAAAACATCCAGACATTGTGAGAATATTTCGATCTGTGAAGGCTAAAGTGCAAATTGACAGATTTTGATGTATTTTGTTTAGAACAGTTACTCCACCTTGCTATTCCAATGTTCTGTCTCTGACAGAGAGACACACTTCTCCTTTACAAGCAATGTCTGTTTCCTTAGGGCTCAGCTCAGCTGCCTCAACCCAAGTGTCCACTGCCACACTGATACTCTCAGGCACCTGGGACATCCACAGGGGATTGGCAAATACCACATGGAGCATACAGGCCAGCTGCAGGATGTCAGGAGATCATGTAATTGGCCACTGTGGTTAAAGACAACACAAAAAGTTTCCCTAAATACACTGGCAGCAAAAGGAGGGCTGAGGAGAGTCTCCATCTTTTGCTGGATGCAGAATGCAGCATAATGTCAGAGGATTACAAAAAGTCTGAGATACTTAGTGCCTTCTTTGCCTCAATCTTTAATACCAAAACCAGTTGTTCTCAGGACACCAAATTCCCAGAGCTGGAAGTTAGGGATGGGGACTTGAGTGATACCCCCACAATCCAGTAGGGAATGGTTAGTGACCTGCTAAGCCAGTTAGACACCCACAAGTCTATGGGCCTGGATGGGATGCACCCAACAGTAATGAAGGAGCTCCTAAAAGAGCTCACCAAGCCACTCTCAATTATTCACCAACTGGTTATCCAGAAAAGTCCCAGCTTACTGGAAAATAGCAAATATGAGGCCCATCTGCAAGAAGGGTCAGAAGGACCATCCAGGGGATACAGACTACCATCAGACTAACCTAGACACCAGGGGAGGTCATGAAGCATATAGATGATCCTGGGTCCCATCACACAGCATATACAAGACAGGAGATCAGGTGCAGCCAGCGTGGATTTCGGAAAGGCAGGTCCTGCTTGACCAACTTGATTTTCTTCTGACAAGGAAACCCCCTTAGTAGGTGAGGAGAAGGCTGTGGATGTTGCCTCCCTAGACTTCAGTAAAGCATTTGGCATCATCTCCCGAAGCATTCTGGAGAAACTGATTGCTCATGGCTTGAACGGGTGCACTCTTCACTGGGTCAAAAACTGTCCAGATGGCCAAGCTCGAAGAGCGATGGCGACCAATGCTACATCAAGTTGTCAGCTGATCACTAATGTGGTTACCCAGGGCTCAGCATTGGGGCTGATCCTGTTTAATGCTTAAATTTATTGATGATTCGGATGAGGGGCTTGAGTGCACCCTCAGTCAATTGGCAGATGACAATAAGTTGGGTGGGAGTGTTGATCCTACTGAAGGGTAGAAAGGCTCTGCTGAGGGATCTGGACAGGTTGGATCAATGGGCTTGTTACAATCCAGTTTAAACCCAGAAAAGCAAAGTAAAGCTAAGTCTCTGTGCATAAACCAGAAAGAACTTAGAAGGTTCAAAATAGTCCCAGAAATGAGATTAAAACCAAACAAAGTTAGATGTTGATGCCAAAAAATGGATGTATTTTATTTAATAGTAAAAGAGGCAAAGAGAAGGGAAGATAAAAGAAAGAGAGAAAGAAATGAAAAAAAGAAGTGTGCGTGGGGGTTGGGGGGACAGGGAGAGGTGACAGGGGTTAGGTGGAAGCAAATCACCCGTCCGAGGGTCCCGACGATGTCTCGTTGCTCCCCTCCATCTGCTCTGCTGGTGGTGAGGGTCCCCTGTTGCCATTGTGGCCATGCCACCACACGCTGTGCCAGGCCGCCACACGCCACCACACCACACGCCAAAGAGTGCAGAATCCCATGGATTAATATACACTTTGGGCCAGGTGGGTACCCCCATGTGTCTCCCCTTGCAGGGGCCAGCTTGGCACACTGTCCCTTGCAACACTGAGGGTCTGTTGCAACATCTCTGGTGCTCTGATGCAGGGTCTGGCGACCCCTTTGAGGGGGACTGACGAAAGTCACTGCTCGCTCAGCCGGCAGATTTACCGGCCTCGGCTCTGGAAAGGCTCGGGCTGTCTAGAGAGACCGCACGGGCGATCCAGCAGCGCAGCAGCTCCAATATGCAACAAGTGTTAGCTGTAAAGCTATTGTCAAAGCAGAAGCAAAGAGCAGACATACAGCCCAGACTCTGTGCTTGTATTCCTGTTTTCTTTATTCCTCTTGTCTCGGGAGAGACGAGAGAGTCTGTTCACAGAAGGAGAGGCAGGAGTGCCTCGAGCTGGGATCGCTGCTTTATTCGGGGGAAGGGAAAGGGGAGAGCTAGGGGTGGACCCGGGGTAACCAGCCAATCGGGCTCTGTTTCAGGGGCGGCCGTGCTACTTTTAAGTTTTACCCACGCTTGGAACAAAGGGGATTCAGAGCACATGGCAGAGACAAGTCCAGACATGCCTGGGCAGGTCCCGGAGCTGGGCTGCACCTTGGGGCAGGCAGCAACAGGGGGCCCCTGTGATGGGCCATGTCACCCCTTCTGCTGTGGATAAGCTTCCCCCCACCCCGGTGAGGACCCTTCAGCTGGGCTGCTCTGCACAGTGGAGGATGGGCAGTCACTGCCCCTCTGACCAGAGGCTTTTCCAAGATACCCAGAGCCTCTCCTCCCTCCACCCTTTGGTGCGAGGATCTGTTCCAGCCTGGAAGCTGATAGCCCTGGGGCTGTGGTCTCCACCTTGGAGGTGTTAAGCCTGTGCTTTGTGAATGTCCCCAGCCCTGAGTTGTTACTTTATCTTATCTTCATCAGTGAGCAGTGTCAGGCCTCAGTCAGGGCCCCATTCAGGGTGCAGTAGTGTTCTCTGCAGCTTTTGTAATACAGTTTTTAAAGTCCTTTAAGAAAATATTTAAGTCATAAATTATATTTCAGTCTCTGACAGGGCTAAAGGCAACTGCACAATGTTCAACAAGGGCAAGTGCTGGGTTCCACGTTTGGGTCACAACAACCTCAGGCAGTGCTACAGGCTGGGAGCAGAGTGACTGGAAAGCTGCCTAGCAGAAAAGGACCTGGGGGTGCTGGGCAACAGCAGCTGAACATGAGCCAGGGTGTGCCCAGGTGGTCAAGAAGGCCAATGGCATCCTGGCCTGGATCAGCAATGATGTGGCGAGGGCAGTGATTGATTGTCCTGCTGTATTTAACACCGGGTGAGGCCACATGTCAAGTATGTGTCCTGTTCTGGGCCACTCACTTGAAAAAAGGACATTGGGGTGCTGGAGTGAGTCTAGAGAAGGGCAATCAAGCTGGTAGAGGTCTAGAAAACATGAGGAGTGGCTGCGGAAGCTGCAGTTGTTTAGCCTGGAGGAAAGGACGTTCAGGGGAGAGCTTATCACTCTACAAGTGCCTGAAAGGAGCTTGTAGAGAGCTGGGTGTCAATCTCTTCTGCCATGTCTCAAAGGAAGAGAGGAAATGGCCTGTATTTTCCTTCTTTCCAAGATGTTCCGCATTCAATTATGGTTTCTAGTTCCTCACAGCTATTCAGCATATGTGAATCCATACCTACATAAATCAAAGAGAGAAAGAGAAACTTTGAGAGAGTTTTCTTTTGTCTTGCTTATAGATTTTCTCGAAATCATACTAGTCCTTATGCTACAAACATATTGCAAAAGCTGGATTTAAACACAGATCACTTAGAGTAAATTAAAAATATGTTCACCAATTAGAATGAAATTAAGTTAATGTTTATTTGTTGTAGCAAATTTAAATATCCTTCTGCATAGCATGTAGCCTCTGCTGCAAAAAACTGCTGTTTTTATGTATCACTTCCTATTTTCTTTGCTGGTTTTGTACCTATGCTAATTATTGAGTTTCAGGTGTTTCATTTTACTGACTTAACATAGTGAACTTGACCTTTTTGATAAAATTAATTTTTTCCAAAATTGAAACCCCCAAAGTGTACTGCCTTTTTAATCTGTCTGGACTCTGAAAAAAAAATTGTTGCCATAGTTATTATTCATATCTTACTCTATTTGTTCTTTATGATATTTCTTCATGCTTTTATTTGGTTTTATCTTGTGCAGAAATTCAGCAGATTAATTATCCACCTTGTACTGATAGTACATAGGTACACAATACACTCTAAGAAATTGAGAGAGTAAATAAGGATAAAGGCATCAGCCTACATCATTGAGCTAAGAAAAAAAATCTATGAAGGAAAACTGCAGATTTTTTTAAATGTCAAGTGGGTAGTAAATACCAGCCTCCAGCAAATTTGTGTTTCACAGCTGGCTGTCACACCACTGTGATTATCCAACCTTGTGAACTGTGCTGGAGTACTGGGGAAGTGTTTGCACATAGACGAACAGCTCCTCAACAATTTCCCAGTTTCCTGACTCATTTTTTCACACTCATGAATTTCTATTAGGCTTCCATGTCTTAATTTTAATCTGTTGGGATTTATGAAAAGCTCCTTTTTTGTCATGGAATTCTCTAGTATTTCTTAGTAAATTGCTTGCTTTCCTGTATGACTGAGCAAGTTTCTCAGTGAAGAGACCTAAATTTTCTACCTAACCTTGCAGTCTTCATAAACCTACCTTGAAAAAAATTATTAAGGAAAATACTGGTTGCTAAATCTTATTATTTAGGACATCTCTCTGGTTTTACCTCCTCCATTTAATGCAATAATATGGGCCTTTTAAAAACTATCTGGAATTACAATAAAAAATTTCCATCAATCATACTGTACTTTTTCATTTTCCTACAAATGGCCTTAGGTAATATTACCTTGTCCATTGACAAATATTAAAGGGTGATGACAACCTTTTTAAAGTATGCGTTCATTATGCTCCAAAATACAGAATAACTGCTGAAAAGTAGTGCTTACTAGTTAAAGAAATTTAAAGTAATTTATGAAGAAAGAAACAGCTGGGAATAGACTCCGAGAGGGAAGTGAGAAATTAAAAATGGCATTAAAATCAACATTGAATTACCTGAAAATATACTTGACTCTCCATCTGCTGAGTTGTGTTAAATGATTTTGAATATGGCTTTTAAAGCTTTTTTAATTATAAAATTACATAAATTACTTTGAACTTTTCAAATATTGACTTAGATTTAAAAATCATACATCTTTCTGAGTTCCAATGGTTGGCATCACAACTGACATTACCCTAAGCAGTCAGCACATTTGTTAGAAACCATAGGAAGACCTTGTGGTTTTGAACAGGTTTTACAAATGGCTCTATATAAATAAAACTATTTATATAGTCTGTATTCTCCAAACATATGTATCATTAACTCCAAAATACTCTAATTGATTTATTTATCAACCTTCTCAGATTTTGATGTATATACAGTACCTATGCCCAGGGGACGAGACAGCTTGTGATAAAAAACACTCCAATGACAGCAGTGGTCTCTATTTATCTATGAGACAGAAACTGAATAATATTAAGGCATTCTGTCAAACTCTGCAGGATTGTAAGAACTTACTGGGATTTTATTAATCTTTTATTTCTTCTGTGATGTGTCTCAAAGGGGAGCTTAGCTCCTTGATATGAAGCAAATTAAATAAAAACATCAAGAAATCCTTCAATGGATTCTGAATAAAATGAATACCTCATCTGTTCAGATGTCTTCGACAATCAGTCATTTCATATAATTCAATTTCACTTCAAGCTGGGTTATAAAAACACCCTAAAATTCCAAGGAGATTAAAAGTTTTAGCAGGAAATAAAAAATATGCATCATTTCATTAACTGCTTTTTAATGCATTACAAACTTTGAGGAATTATTTGATAACTGTTTACAAATAATAAACAGCTTTGTTAAATTGGATCTTTGCAGGCTTGGATGCTGATTGGGAGCAGTAAATTATCTTGACTCATAAAAACAACAAAAAGTCTTTTCAAATTTAGGCAATAGAAACCTAGGGAGTACAAAACGTTTGATGTTTGAGAGCATAAGACAGTTATTTCAAGTTCACACATTTTTATTCTGGCTTTTCTTACTTTTTTATCCTCCTTATCCTTTTTATTTCTTTGGAAAATATGTTTACTTTATCATTATTGCTGTAGAGAATTATGTAATTCTTCAGTTTAGCTCTGTGCAAATACGGCTTATTAGCTTTGCAATGGTGAAATTTCCAGGGTAAAAGAAACACAACAAACCTGGACAATTTCAGACATCAGAGGGTACTTTCTACTATGTTCCATTAGAGCAAACTAGTTTAAATCCAGAGGTCAGTGTGTCTGACCAGACATCTCTTCCTGTAACTGACTTTCAGATTTTTTCCATGTCTTCATAGTCTGTGAACTTCTGAACTGAATTTTGTCTGTCCTCATTCTATTGATTAGTTCTATGTGATTAATAACCTCACATAATGATGGAACATATAGTTATCAAGGTATTAAGGATGTTCATTTCTAATTTTCTGTGTTGAAATATGGGCTGCACATGCTTTTTGAGGTTAAACTCTGGGATATATTGCTTGAACATCACTGGGTTTTCTAAAGATCTCTTTACCAGCATGAAGGAAAATTTGGAAGTCATAGCAAATTCCCAAATAATAGAAATCAAGCAATAAGAATGGCCACTGTAGCATGATAAGGTAATAAATAAAGATAGAGAGAAATTGGCAGTTTCACAGATTTCAGCTGTACCCATTCCTGAAGAGTGCTGACAGTTGTTAATTAACTGATACCTAGAATTTTTAAAATTGACTAAAGATGAATGCTAATATTTTTGACCTGTCAGTCTTTGCCTTTATCTGGCTTTTTTTTTTTATTTTTTTTCCAACTTTCATTAGTAGTTTTGTCTTCTAATGTGGTTATTCATATGGAGCTGAATTGTAGAGGACAACAAAGTACACCTGAATTTTAATAGTGGTTCAAAATACATATTCAGCTGTGACTTAATTGTGCTAGGTTTTCCAGAGTTTCCAGCCTTGTAAGGTTCCTGTTTCATGTGGGTTATATTGCAAGGTTTTGCAGTAACATTTTGTATTTGAATTGTGCAAGACCATAAAAACTGTCTAGAAACTGGAGGAATAGAAACGGTAGGAACTCTTCTTACTCAGTACTCCAGGACAGGACTCAAACCTGAAATAATCCTTCTTTGAATTTTTTTTCAAGCAGAGTCAAACTGTCTGGGGAAAATCAAGTTTGTGCTTTACTAGTGTACAAAGACTGATGACACTGACAGACGTGATGTATGCAAGGTTTGCTCCAGGGGAAGGTTGATAAAATGGCAATGTCTCTGGACAGCCATTACCCTGTAGTAAATGTGTTTCTCCTGTAACAATGTAGTAAGATATTTTAATGATGGGTCACTATGAAAACTGAAAATAAAAGGCTTCCCACAATCTCTGCTTTACTCTACTGAAAGTATATCCTGCATTGGTTACAGGTATTTTGAATTTTTTTTCTCTTTTGTTCTGCTCTTATGCCAAGGTCCTACTGCAATGTTGTCAAAAAATAGGATGCAAAACAGGAGTAAGAAAAGTCAGAGTAGAATTATTTTAATTTAAAAAAAAAAAAAAGAAGGACATATATATAATAGGATGAAGGGGGGTTACTTGTTTTGCGCAAGGTTTTATTATTCCCAAAATAGTAACATTTTTTTAATTTAGAAAGTGTTTTCCAGTTAGCACCAATGGTGCTTATCTATAGGCAGGAAAATCTATAGGTAGGCAGAGAATTTTAAAGAGGGCTCTTATACAATAAACTTTACAGAGTGTTTTATAGGGATTGTAGAATAGTTGAAGAACACTCTCAAACAGCACACAAAAGTTCAAAGACACTATTTGCAAAAGATTTAGTCTAAAAAAGCAGAGAGAGAAAATAACTTGGGGTGGTCTTCTGACACTGTAAAAGGGCTCAACCCTGGGGACTATTACAGGAGGAAAACAGGGAAAGGTTTGGGAAAGATTATGTCCCAAGATTCAGCGCAGAGCAAGAACTCTTCCACTGCAAAAGTTTGCGTTTAGTCTCCTTTTGAGCTCTGTTAAGGTAACCTCTTTAAAGGAGTTTTAATTGCTAAGTTTTCCCATTAGTTTATAGAATAGTATACGTTGAAAATGCAGTGGTTGCTTTTTTTAATTAGCTACAATAGTTCAAGATTCTAGTCACACAGCATCTTGCACATCTTCTGCACTGATGTTTTCTTGTTTCACTCCTTCTCCTGATGATTTATGAAACTTGCCCAAAGAAAGAGTTAAGTGATGCAGATACAGTATATACAAAGCCCAAAATAACTGAACTTGAAAAAAATGTTCCTCTAAATTCAAGTCAGGATTAGGAACGATATTGCCTTGAACCATAACTATTAAGATTTCAGACAGAAGTATATTGGTAATATTTTAATTCTTGGTGACTGAATTCAAATTTGTGCAAATTGATAATGAAAGTAACCTTTACAGATGTAAATGGTTTCAGATTATGAAGAATGGTCCTGAGTGTTATGTATCTTAGTGTCTCAGGATCTTAATACAAATTCACCAGTGACTGCTGCTTTGCAGTCATAGCATATGACATAATATTCAAATAAAAATTACTTGCCAGTTTTGAATTCTTCTCAGCATATCAAAATAATTCTATTGTAAACAGAAGGAGTTTTGATTGAAGTTAGAACTACAGCAAGTATATAACAGGATGATTTGTTACTTTTCGGTCAAACAATGGGTATTTCAACCGTTGTTGCTGATGGCAGAGAAATTTTAGTGTTCGTTTGATCTTTCGTATTGAGGAAATAATATCTTCTAGTTTTTGCATGGTTATATGAGCAGTCTCAATTGAAAAAATAATTCTAATTTAGGAAGCTTTTTCCAGTTAATTAGATACAATGAATATTAGAGCTACATAATTTTGTGCGGTAGTGTTCTAATCGACCAGAAGCAAAGGAAATACTCTCTCTGGGCATCGCAATAGTTTTAACACTTCTGGCATGCAGTTGGAAAGGTAATATTTTGTTTTCGTCCTATAAAACAACTGTGCAGGTTGAAAAGAAAAAAAAATTAAGCTTAAGGTCATATTTGAAGTACAAACAATTATATCATTTCTATAGGAAAAATGAGATTCTTAGAGGACTGTGAACACTTCATCAAGAAGATAATTAAAAACCCCATAAAAATTAGATCCTCCTCCTAATCACTTAGATTAAATAATATTTCCCAGGTTTCTAAATATCTTTTGTGACCCTGTCCTGGATGAATATCAAGCAATTGGAAAGGAGAAATAATTAACATTGGCCAGTGATGCCTAAAAGAAATCTACCACATATTTCTTTGCCAAGTTCAACACAATCTCATTCCCTGTAAAAACAAAATGGAACAAAAACCCCCATGGTAACTCTTTTGGTTTTCATTGACCTAGGCTTCCCAAGCAAGATGGTGTGTTGACTAGTTTAGTGAGTCCTTTTTTTCCTTGATGTGTGTGGCTGCTCAGAAAAATTATCTATATACCTAGTCAGTGAAAATGTTCAGGTTTTCATGTTTAGAAACAACTATATATGCACAAGTCTTCACATTGGAATGTTGTATACAAGCCAGTCAGATGTCCTCACTGTCTTGGGGTGAGCTTATGATTTGTATCCCATATCGCTGCCTATGCCCAGAAATTAATTTTTGTGCCTTTCTATGCCTCTAAACTGAGCCTGAGAGGGGGAAGGAAAAACTGAGCAAAACTTTTTCAAAGCAGTTTGCAGCTTGTTCAAGGTCATGCAGAGATAGCAATTTTTTTTTCCCAGCTGCGGCAGGGAAGCGAGGAAGCACACGGCTGGCTGCTCCCAGGTCAGTTTTTGGCCAGTTGTTCAGCTTCTTTTTCTCCAGAGAGAGACTGAGAGTTGAATTTTTTTTTTTTCCCCTTCCCTGGAATTTCAGATTTTTCTCCCTTTTCCACTGGACTGCTTCAATATCAGAACACATCAGGAGAACTTTCCACCGGGCACCAGCTCCAAGGAGACCAAAGGGAGGACTCTAACACTTTCCCAGATTTTTTCTCCACAGCGAGAGATTTTATTATTTAGCATTATTTTCCTTTTCCCATGTGTTTTGGTAAATAAATAGTCTTTATCTCTTTCACTTTCCTTTGAGGAAAATGTATTTTCCACAAACCTAGTGGGGGAGTGGTGGTGACCTGCCTTCTCTCAGAGGATATATTTCTAAATGTGGCCAAACCGGCACACTCACTCATCTCTGAATGTCCAAATGGTGAAGTTTGGTTTCATCCAATATCAGATGTGCTGGATTTAGGAGGAGATCTTAGAAGCCACTTTACAACTATGTGGGAAATGTGATGAAGTCTAGATTATTACTCAGTAAAGACTTTTCTATGTGGAAAAAGACTGCAGACTTAGTCATAGTTACTGCTCAACATCTTCAAACACAGATAAACAGAAATCTCTGCAGCTCAATATGTACGCTAGAAAATTTGGACTCTCATTTGAAGAATTAAATAATATACCACTCTTTCCCTCATTGCTTGTTCTGAGAGTATCTCATTGCTTTTGTGTCTTTAGGGTTTGGACTCAGTTCCCTTTTTTCAGTCATAAAACACCTGCTTCCAAAAGAAAATTAAGTGCTTTTAGTTGTTTTTGATGTTTAAGAGATGCAGAAAGCTTGTTTGTATGTATGACATGCACACATGGCATTTAATAGTTATAAATAAAAAGGTATATTTCAAGATAGTAATACTATTACTAGAAAGGGCTTTCTAGACAGAATTCAGAGTTCAGTGTAACTGATGAACTGGTGAAATATGGATTTTAAAGTTGTAAGAGTAAAGTTATGTTTAAATTTTAGTTAAACACTTTGTTTCTGCTAAATGTGACTTTCTTTTACATTTATTCCTCTGTAATTGGAAACACATGAACATCTTATCCTCTAGTTGTAAACTAAAGAAGAGTTTATTCCTTTCTTGTGCTGTACTCATTATGATATTTTTTCCCAGACACCAAATTACCAATTTTTCTGTCATATTAGGATATATTCCAGTGAAGACCTCTTTCCATCCAGTGATATCCAACAGGATTTGCTCTCTAACATATGAAAACAATGTTGGCATTTTATTATTAGTTCAGTTTAGTGTTTAGTCCAGTGCATTACAGAATGCAATTTCACATGAACATTTTCAGGGCTTCTCAAATGATAAATTTATAGCTCAAAACTTGGCTGAGAGACCTCTAAGTGGAAGAAATGCTGTGAACAGTTATCTTAAAACAACCATTCCCACAGTAAATTTTTAGGGACTTACGGCAGGTGCTGGTCCTTCCATTTAGAATAAGGTTAATAGCAGGTGAGTCAATAAATTCTTCCCATTGCATTTAAAATCTCTGCTGCAGACAGGATATAATGGTGGGTATCATCATTACACTTGAATTAATTCCATTTGTGCTGTGAATTTAATGTCTTTGTAAATGTGTGTATTCAAGGCTCTCCCAAATAAATGTCTGGGGACGTTTAATGGTGCAGGTCTTCAGGGAAAGTGCTGAATATTCATTTGCCACAAAAGGACCCACACCTTAGATAACCCTAGTTTTCACTGCAAACTATAGATAGGGGAAGAAATTATACATTAACATTCTGTAAGCAATTTCTTAGGCAAAATTTTCTTGGGTTTAGATACATATTCACACAACAGATCATCATTAAAATGTTGTAGGATACCCAACTTTTGATCTATAAAATTATTTAAAAATTCTTATTCAGCAGGATGAGTTCATCACTCCTCAATAGGTCTCCCGGAAACTGAGAGGAAGATCCAAACTAGTAAGAATCCCAAGCAAATTTACTTTTAGAGCTATATCCAGCCTGTAAGAAAACCATGTTAACATTCTTATACCATGTGATTTAGATCAGGGACTTCTTCATGCAAAGCTCTCAGATGAACACTCTTCGTCACTGAGCTGGGAGGGTTTTATCATTTGTTAATAAAATAATGGCAAGTATCAATCCATGTCTAATCTTTCTCCTGGGTACAGGTAATATTTGGCTTTCATTTTCTCCTTGGCATTCTCATGATATTTAGCCAGGAATCTTATAAACTTGTCTATCTCCTGTCTTAAATGCTTATCAGCCACTTATTCAAGTACTTCCCTGTAACCTGTTTCATGCAAAATTAGGCTCCAAAGGAGGCTAAAAAGCTGTTGCTGAAAGATTATATGACAAAACCAAATCATTTTAGCTGAAAGAATTTAAGGAGTTGTCATGTTCTGGGAGATGCAAGAGGGTGGTTAATATTTGGAATATTAATGAAACAATCATTAGCCTCTACACAGCTGGAGTAAAAGGATGTGTCATGATTTCTCAGCAGTCTGATTTTTTTTGCCCCCATGAAGGAAAAATTCTTATTGTGTGGATACTGTCATGCTGTCTTGGTTTTTCCACACTCAGCATCTGAGGTTTTATAAGTCATGGATTGGTAGGCTAAACGAAGAGGTAGAGCAGTCCTTTCCAAAGTGATGATGTCTGAAATCCTGTCTGTAGCCCTTTCCCTTATTCTTATCTGAAAATCAGAAACTGATCTTGCTTCTTTATTCCATTCTCCCTTTCCATTAAATGGCCCATAGTGGATAATGTAAAGAGTTTTAGCTGTAGTAATATCTGTAAATGTTTGAAATTTTATTACATCTATTCCTGTGGTATGTAAGCACCTCAAAGTCAATATTTATCACATTATTATGTCATGTCTATTTTTTTCACAGAAAAATGAAATGCAGACATTGTAGTTTAGGGTACATAAGACACTGAGTAGCAGAGTGTAGAACTCAAGTCACAGATTTGCAGCAATTTGGAGGAAAACCTTTTTAAATGAAAACCCTTATTAAAAGTTATTTTCTGAATACATTTTTTTGCACCTGGGTTGAAGAATAATTACTTTTTGATAACTGCATCATTGTAAAAAATATCTGAAGGAGAGATCTCTTCTATAAATATTGAGATCTCTTTCTGGCCAGGTGACTAACAAGCCATTGATTCTAACAAGGTCAAACTGTGCTTTGTCCAGGGATATGTTCAATCATTTGAATCAGTGTCTTCTTTGGTGATCAGAGACAGAAAAAAAGGATTATTGGCTTTTAAATCTTCCCCAGTAAAGAAGACCCTGCCTGAAAGGGCAGAGATCCTAACACTGGAAAATTTAAGGTGGAATGATGTATTTCAGAGTAAAGCCGAGGGATAAGATTTACTTAAACAGACAGGAAAGTTTGGCTTTTAGACTCTTTTCTAATCCCACACCAGATTTCAAGATATGGTAAACTAGATTTATTTTGAAGAAATATCTTTCATATCAATCACAAATTTATCACTTTCATACCGATATCCGTATTCAGAAGAAAGACACAGCTTGTGATGCAGGGAGTAAACTAAGTAGTTAGCCTAAAAAATAGTGACCAATTGGGGTCAGGTCTTGAAAGGTAAAGGATTTTCAGAAAGGAGCTACTTTCATGGGAAGGCAGAGCACAGCAGCATTGAGAATGGCATCCCACTGCTATGCAGTGCTCAGACCACGTGAGCTCTGTGATTTGTTAGCCACTTGAAGATCATATATTATGTTTTTATTCTGTGCTAATCAATTTTATTTATTGTTGTACTTCATGTTTGATAACTGGATATAAAAAATGACTGAGAGGATTTTTTATGGCCTTAGCCAAACCTCCGTAAGAGAGTCATGTATATAAGCCTGAGAGAGATTGATTCCAGTGCACATAACTCAAAGCCTCAATATTTCTTAAAAGTTCAGGCTCCTTTTAGCACCTAATACAAATGAACAAAAATCTTTATGAAAATGCAGGTGGTGGTTGTTTTGCCATCACTGACTCATTGTGACCAAAACAGAAGCTGGAAAGCTAAAGAGCCTAGAGGCACCACAGCCATAGCAAAGCAATTATAGAGTAATATGGGAAGGTAAGGCCTTAATAATTCCCTTAATATCTTTGCAACTGTAATGGCCTTCATGGTCTCAAAGATCATAAATAATAAGGATGAAAAATATCCCTGTGCAATAATAGACTTTTGTTTCCTAATTTTCATAGGGACACCAAGCAATTGCTCAGTAATTTTTATACATTTCCTGCCAGTTGCTGCAGGCATGTCGCTTGCTAGGACGGCAATAACCCAGAAGAACAGGACATGGTACAAAGCATCAGTAGATCAGCATTTCATTAAGAATATGAAATGATGGCATGACATGCAAAGAGCATTCAGTACGTGTACAGATTGCACTTACGAAAGGGAGTTAATGTAAGTTAAAAACATAAGATCTGAAAGATATTATTGTCCCTCAGATGGGTACAGATGTACTGTATTATTTTAAAAACAAGAATAATTTAATCCTATTTTAAATTCGGGGTTTTTTCAGGACTAAAAAAGCAAATGTTAAACACTGTATGACAACTCAACACAATTATTTTCCAGAACCAAGTCTTACCCAAAAGCAAAAACACCCCAGTTTTGACTTCATTGAAGCACAAAACCTGTCAATGAGTGTGAACAGTCAGCAGATGCCAGAGATTTAAAAGGAACACCTTAGGACTGTAAGTCTTCATCATAAAACCTAAGTGAATTATTTTCAGCAGTGTTCACTACAATGTAACTTAGTAAGTCCCCCTGTCAGGGCTGAAGTTCTTGTAATTGAAGTTTAAATAGAAGAAATTTTAGAAGAAATATTGTCACTACAAATACTAACAAACCCCCAAGGCCCACCTTGTGTATGGAAGGAAGCAGGATGTACTATTTTCCTTCACTGAGCCTCAGGACTAGAAGGAAGGTAGGTAGAAAAGGTGGGGGTTTTCTTCAAAAAAGGGACTCCTAAGAACATCTGAGGAATGACAGACCACTAGGTCTTACTTCTGTGTCAAGTTTGTTGATAGAAAATACATAAAAAAATATGATCATTAGGACTGTATTTAGCACATCATCATACAGTAGTCTTACCACACAGTCATATACCAAGGACACAGCTCTCAATCAGGCAAGTCGTGCTTCAGTCTGTATACAACTTTCCTGAAGAGTCAGAGAGAATATGAATAGGAATGGTCAAGCTGCTTTCATTTCACACAGTTCTTTACAGGGTCACCCATCAAAGGCTGTCTAAAAAACTAAATTCTTAGAGGGGCTGAAGTAGAGCCTCATTTTCAATTCAAAATGCATTAGAAAAAATCCACCTATTGTAGGAGTATCCAAACAGTTTGGAGAACTGGGAGATTGTCAGTGAAGACTGTTCTGGGACTTCACCATTCAACACATAATTTATCTGAAAACAAAATGAACAGAGAAGTAGAGAAGATTGTTGACATAGAATTATTCAGAATTTTTAAAGTTAAAACTAACCCTGAAGAACTGCAAAAGGATATTACAATAAGAGAGGTAGAGTGGCTTCTATATAAATAATGTCACCAATAAATAATGTCACCACCAACAAATTTAAAAATACCTAAAAACATAATACCTTTATTAGATATTATCAGTAAAGAGATTAAGGTGCCACTGTGTATGAACATCAGCTCAAGTACAAAACAGCAAAGAGAACTGAATTTCGTGGAAAGCAATAAGGAACAAACAAAAAATTTCCAAGGAAAATAAAGGTGTGATAAATAGATCTACATCTTCATTATTGCTGTTCTCATCTTCACATCTCAAAGTGATAGAATGGAACTTGAAGCAGTGCCACATGGGCACTAGGAATGTTTATTAAAGATTCCTTGTAAGGAAGGATTAATGATCTGGAGTATTTCAGTCTGTAAAAGATATATTTAAAAGGAGGTATTATAGATATCCTGTAAACCCATGTAATTGTTTAACTGAGATGAATCAGAAATTAGTATTCATAATCATAAAAAAATTTCAGAAGAAAATAAAAGACAGTTACACAAGGAGTGTAACTAAATTATTAAATTTATTGATGTGTAACAAGCCAGTGGGGATACATTTTTGTGACATACTATACTAGCAATCATTTCAGTCTGGGCTAGAGGAAAATTTTAATTGACTACCATTTTTTGATAGCCTGGTTTTATTTTAATACCCAGGACATACATGTTGGGTTTTCTTTTTTTTTTCCTATAAAAATAAAAGGTTCATAAAGCAATATCAAAATACTGATTTAGTTATGTCTTGCAGGAAATGGGTCAGTATTGCTGGCATATATAATGCTTGCAGGATTATGTTTTTTAAAAATAAGTCTGCTACCTATAAAGCCACATAATTTATAGAATCACATTATTTGAAATGAAAGCATTTTATGCTTTCTTCTTCTGTTATTTGATTAACTTATCAGACACATTTAGATTTTTTAACTAGACTTAAGCCCCTAATGAAATGTTCAAATGCATATATGCTCAGACTTCCTCCCAGAACCAAGCTTCAGGAGCCTGTGTGACAGTGGGAAAATGAGAGCACAGCCCCAGTGGAAACTCCTGAGCCCCATAAGGAACATTTGAAGGACTAGGAATATGTGTTTTACAATTTCAGCCTTATGTTTTGGTTTTTGCTCTAATAGGTCGTGGGTTGTTTTTCCACCCATCTGCCAGCTGGTCTTCTCTCAGCTGTAAATCTCATACCTCTCTACTTCCACATTTCTTCTTACACTCACTTCTTTTCTTTCCTGCATAAGAAATCTCTTTTCTCTCCTTCCTTTATGTTTCTTGTTCCTATTTGCTTGCTTTAGATTTTTTTTGAGAATCTTCACTGATTTTTATAGATTTAGATTAGACTTGTCTTGTTGCTACTTTTTCAACAAGTCAGATTTTATTCAGTTTTACTCATCTAAAAATCTGAAAAAGTCTTACTTTGTTAAATATAGCTTTTTGTTCCAATTTCCTACCCCTGTAGCCCAACTTCCATCTAACCAAACACAGCTGTTAGAGTCATATTCTTCTCCTGCCATGCTGATTATGATATTTCCTCCAAGTGGCATCAAATACAAATGTCTCACCTCATCTTATAAAACATACCTCCATTTCCCTACTGATTTCCCATTTCCTAAGGTCTTGTGATTCTTCAAAGCTGTCAATCACTCTACAGCAAATCCGAGATAACTCTATTTATTTCCATTTTTATATTTTCCCATTCCTGAATGCTCTCCCATTTCCTGGAATGCTATCTTGCTGTACTTAAAGTGTTGTCCTGAAAAACAGAATCATCTCCCAAATTAAAAGTCTCACTGAAAATGACATAGCTGAGTTTTGCATGTTTACGTATCTGTGTTTGTATCTGTGTGCACAAATGCTCCTACACAATTTGAGGATTTTTCACTGAGCTTAGGAGGTCCTCAGTCAAACACAGCATGATATGTTGATTTTTTTTTCATAATTGTCACTGTGCTGGTAAACAAAGATTTGGTCTATGAAAATTCTCACTCTTCTATTGATTTCCCACTTTAATCTTTGAAAATTTCAATATTAACCCAAGTTTGAAAAAAATCGTTTTTTTAAGCTCACTGTTCTGCTTCTGGTAAACTATAGAGCACTTTAGTATATATATATATACTGGACCTGAGCACAGCATATCAGATCAAACAAGGCGATCTCCATCAATTACCAGCTTTACTACTGGGCAGATTCAAAAAGCAAGCCACAGGTCTTTCTGTGATAATGGAAAACTGATGATATTTTATGACGGCTGGGTTGGGGTCTGTGGCTCAGACCCAGGAAGCCGTGACGGATCCAGAGAGAGCGCCCCACAAGGGACAGTCTTCCAGAGGTCTGCGGTGCTCCCTCAGCTGCCGGGGATGCCTCTGCAGAAAGGCTGCCTGTCTCAGCAGGCTGTCAGCCCTTTAGTGATTCAGCAAGAGTGATTTCAGCTCTTGTTCTGCGAGGCAAACCCCAGGCTGGACCGGGAGGAGAGACGGGAGGCTCGTAGAGCAGTTCCACATGAGGCAGCTTTATTAGCCTGCACCCCGCAAAGGGGAGGCCAGGGACGAGCTCTCCAAACTCAAAGGGGGAGAAGGGTAGATCTTATAGGGGTACAAGGGTGGGTGTGAGAGGGTAGAAGCCAATGGGTTACAAGGAATCTATATAGGGTCTCCCAGAGGATCATGGTTCTTGTTTTCTCTCACCCCAATCAAAAAGTTCTGCCTTTTCCAAGGGGATGCTGCTGGGAGGTTATGCAATCTCCTTATCAGCAGGCCTCCCTCCAGGGCAGGGACTGGGAATACCCCACAACATTTCATATTTTAAACATTCTTTATTTTCCAGGTGTGATGGGAGAATATGAGCCAAAAATTGAAGTCCATTTTCCTTACACAGTTACAGCTGCAAGAGGAACTACTGTAAGGATGGAGTGTTTTGCACTTGGAAAGTAAGTACAGATTCTTTCATAATTAGACACCATTGTTTATTAAGATGAGACATGCCTAATCTGTGGTTTCATTATTTTGCTGGATTTTATTTTTACAGACAGTGCTTACTGCACTCTCAAAATAACCAGTTGACTAACTAGCTAATTATGAACTCCCTGCCCAGCCATTTCTGTGGTCAGGAATTCAGTCAAGTTAAAAGACTCTCTGTCAAAATGAAAAGTAAACAAAAAGAGGAAAGGTTTTCTAACTGAAATTTTATCAGACTCACACCCATTTGTTCACTGGGATACTATAAACCAGTAAATTAGAGTTCGTTCTGTCAAAATATCATATTTTGAGAATAAACAAACATTAGTAGAGTTTTTTCCCCCTCCCCCATGTGCATAATTTATACATGAAGCTATGAGCAGAATATCTTAATCATGTCCTAAGTCACTTTGTGGCAGTGCCTACTCTCTAGTTTCTACTTGACGTAATAGCACTAGCACAGAATGGATGTTTACTATTTATGTCAAGGGGTTTTTAGATGTTTGTTGATAAGAGAGTTTAGGGAGAGAAAGGTGTGAGAAACTGTACCTATTACTTCTACACAGTATTCAGATTACAGAATATAGGATGAAATTGATAACATTTCAGTTTTGTGGTGGTGGTTACTATCAACTACTCAAGTTACTATTATGATTCTTCCCAAGAAAAAGGTTGGGAAGGTTAATATACAGCCAGACAGAACTGACAGTCAATTGTAGTGATTCAAAGAAATTCTTTCTTCTTCACATATATGCTGCTAAAAACAGATGTTCCTTCAGTGATGTTTCTCTAGAGACATATAAAAATTATATCAGGTAGGATACTTTCCAAGATACCTCATCAAATTCTGTATGGTGTGTTGAAAAAAAATGACACTGTATTGAATGCTTTTCAGTTCCTTTTCATAACAGTGTTCCTTTTGGACATCTTGCCCCTAGTCTCCAAAGTTATGCTGCTAAATATCATATATACTGCTTGCTTTTATAGTTCATGGCTTATCAAGACACATACAAGTTTCTTACAGCCTGGCCTTGATTAAAAATAAGGGAAGGATTTGTCTTTGTAACTCCTTTGGAGGAGCTCCATAAAAGAGTTAGTCTGAGAAATACTGTATCTTACACACCAATTCTTCTAACTTATTTACCTAAGGAGGAACAAAACATAAGAGGTTCGGAGTTTTAAGACAATAGTCTGTTTTCCTGAGGATCATTCCTCCAGCTTGCTTGGCAGGTCTGGTTTTCCAAAGTGACTTTTCAAAGCCTGTCTCTATTACCTGAGAGGGCTTTTTAAATGTTTTTATAGTCTTTCTGACCTTCATGTGTCACTGGTCACTGGATTTTTTCTGTTCAGATTTTTCTCTTAACAGCTCCTCATTATTGACTGAATGATATATGTCTGAAACTTACTCTCTTCTTGCTGGTTTTTCATGTTTGACCAATATTGAGATGCTCTCAGTGTGCAGGTCAACAGAAAGTATACAAAAATAATTAAAGATAAATTCTGACAAAGTTTTTCAGTTGTATCTATTTAGGTTCAGTGAAGTTGATGAAGAAACAGGACATAGCCAAACTAGTCCAAACAAAAGCTGGGAGACCATAGGCCACATAGAGGGAGCCATTAGTGACTGCAGCTTTTGCAAATTCATTCCCAAGAAAAAAGTAAGAAGTAGTTTAGAAAACAAATGTGAGGCAAGAACTTTTGTAGGGCAAAACACAAGTCTTATGTTTTATATAGTAAAGATAAGGAAAGAGGTACGTGACAGAGGACAGAAGACCAATAAATGGAGAGATACCCTGAGATGCTGAAATAAATGAGTAAAAGGGCTGTTCTGTAGAAGCTGATGGCTCCAGGCTCTCTCCTGTCAGAGACACTGTCAAGTCAATAGTTGGCAACGAGGCCCTTTTAGAATCTTGGCTATGGCTGAAGCATATTACTTCTTATTTTCTTCATTTTGCTGCAATTAAATTGCAGTTGCTGACAGATTACAAGTCAACCTTCCAGTGAAAAGGAGGTATGACACACATTGTCCTTCGCAACCATCACTGAAAGGCAAGAAACACAGCTTCTGATACCTTCCATCTTCACCACCATGAGATTCAGTAAACTCTCAAAAAGATTCAATCATTTTCAAAAATGAAGGTGAGGTTGACAGGAAAGGCTTTGATTAGGTTATTTCCTCCTTTTTATTTAGTGTTAATCTTTAATAAACAAAAAATGAAAACCACCTGAATGGTCAAGGAATTTAAGGTTATCTAATAAGATACTTGACCCCATTTGCTGCTATTGTAATGGGCAGGTATTTTTACCATGCACATTCCTTATCTTTTCCCAGCCATTAATGCATAAGCAAATCAGCTCAGCTGAAATTGCTTTCAACCTGATATGGTAATAATTACATGAATGACATTTCAGGCACCATTTGAAACCTGGAGGCTGAGAGGTAGAAATGCATCAAATTTCCTATTCATTTTCATAATTTTCTTTTTTTTCCCCGTTTCTTATTCCTGATGCCTTGTTAGAGGGGTTTTTGCTTGTTAGATTGCCATGGGTCCCATTTACTAAACTGAATCAACAACTAATTTGTTTCTTTTTTATTTAGTATTTTGAAACTTGATATTTTGAGTTCTTATTGTAAATAACACAGGGGTTATTACAATCTCAAAACCAACATGCTGCTGATTTTTCATGCTTTAATTTAGCTGTCTGAAACACTCTGCTCTCTCCACCGTAATTGCAAGAATGACAGACGTTCCAGTGAGATTTCCTGAAGTAGGCATTTGGCAAATATTCCAGGAAGAGCCTAGTCTTTAGTTACAGATTAATCATTTATTAACAGTGTTTATTTAGAACTGCCAGTCACTATGGCTGAAAGAATTAAATAAATTGAAACTCTGCAGCTTTTGTCTTCAAACAAAAGTCAAATATCTTGATTGCTTGACAGAGAAAAATTCTCTGAGAAGGATTTTATTCTGACCCAAGCAATATGTAGCTGGTTCAGTTACAAGTGAAAATATTATGTTATTGATGCTGCTTACAAATAGACTTTGTAGTTGCTAAAGAATTCAAAGTAATGCAAGAGTGAAATATCTCAAGATTATCTTATTTGTACTAGATAATGCTGCTTATGATGAGCATCAGTCATTGGCTAAGAAACCACTGCATAAATCAATGATTTACTGCTGAGGTTTAACAGAAGACGTGACAAACAGAGGAACCAAATAAAATTTACTGCTTATATATCAGAGTGGGCATTTTGCAGTTAGTGATGTTTTGTGCTGGATATATATGCTGGCCCAAGGTTGCTTTTATAGATATATTCACTGCCACATCTACACATCTACCTACACATCTACCTTATGTTTCAGTTACATGTATCTTTCATATATGTACTTATATATAGCATACGGATATATTTTCTGCCACACGTTTAATTATGCAATTTCTATTAGAAATACTTGAATTTTTGTTTGTTCCCTAACATAACATGGGATCATATTTTTTTAAAAAATGTGCTAAAAAAACCACTGGCAATAACAGTGTATTAACATATTCTATTTATTTTAAACTTTTCACAAGAACAGAAATACATCATTTTAATTTGCAGAATTGCTGCATCCTGATTAGTATTTACATTAAACATTGTTAAAATAATCAAATAACTGAAAAGAAAAGGAGAAGAAAAATCTGAATGGAAGATTTCAAAACATCTAAATTAATGAAAAATCAGCAGTGTGTTAATGTTTGCTTCTGAGTAACACAGTTTTCACTCCTTGTGTCTTCTCTTATTCAAAAAGACAAGCTAATTTTTTTGTAAAACTAACAAATGAGCTAATGGGTAATGAGGTTTCTGTTTGTAGTCCAGATAATCCTGATTTTCTATGTTCATTTAAGTATCAGACCTTAGACATTTTACGTAAATCAGGAAGACAGATCATGACCTTGTTCTTCAGATAAGTTCTGGTGAAGATTTCGTTTTCCTACCTGACGCTTTTGCACAAATTTCAGCATTCCTGGCTTTTCCTGCTCCAGAAATGCAATTTCTCAGATACTGCCTTCTGTGACAGCAGGCTGCCATTTTAATGTTCTCTCAAATATTACTGACTTTTCTTCCAAGAACACCTAGAGGCAACTGGTCCATTCTTTAATTTCTTTTTTCATGTACTTTATTCAAGGAAATAATTCTGATGGTCTCATTTAGCTCCCTGTTAGAAAGAGATGAAATTAATGCTGTTGATATGCAAAAGGACTCTAAATTCCATGCCCACTATATGACATATTCATTATTGAATCACATCAGTGACAGCCATCTAAGCATCCTTCAGCACTTCCTGACTTTGGAGAACACTTGTGTCATAAGTAATTTTAACAATATTATCTTAAATACGGGACTTAAAAGCAGACACAGATGGAAATATAAAGTTTTTTTAAAAGCCTGAAAATGAACAAGTTTTCATAGTTTGAGCAATGATACAGGACTGGTTTGTCCAAGTGGCATGAAAAGCTGTTAAGTTCCTGCCCTCTTCCATGAGCCCAAACCCTTGGCCTCAGAGGAAAGCAAGAAAAATTCAAGTGTAAGAAACATATCTTTCTTTTTTTCCCTTTATTAGTCTTCCTGGCATATAACTCTAAGTTGTCTTCTTGTTTCCATTTCAAATAATTCGACTCTCACTCTTTCACACAGGTTTTTTAATTCTAAATTGCGTATAATGAACACACCCTTTCTGACCCTCACACTCCAGCCTTTTCCTTAGTGCGTTTTTGTTTGTGCATTACACCAGACTTCTATTTTATTTTCCATATAAAAGTCACATTTCATTGGTTTTCTGGCTCTAGTCAGAAAAAAAAAATAGAATTTGTATTATGAAAGTGCCAGCAGCCAATTTTGAGTGAGTAATCATATTTTATTCCTCATTAAAACAAATTACAGGATGTGGAATATTGCAGTATTGTAGATTACCAGAGTTTTCAATCTTTGCTTTTAAAATAAGGGCCATGTAGACTGCCAAAAGGACTGTTTTCCTTAAAAAAAAAAAAAAAAAAAAAAAGCTTTATGCATCCATTTTTTTGTATTATAGTTATTTTTTAACCACATAGATCAAAACATAGATATTTGAATCAAAAGAATCAATAGAGAACAGTGCTGAAAGAAATATTTTCTTATGACCTATTTGCTTGGTTTTCTGTATTTTTGAGAGACTATTTTATGCTTGTGTTTTTTCTGTTCAATAGTAATATACATGTAATAGACCAACCTTCTTTTTAAATGCTAGGTTATTTCACTTTGGTAATGTCAAAACTATGTTTTTGGTTTGAAATATACTTAGTTAATGCTAAGAATAAATTAACAATATTTACATTCTTTTATTAGTGAATTATGATGAGGCTCTTTTGATAGACGTATTGGTTATGTTGTCATATTTAATGTTGCCTTAATAATACTACTGTTAACTTTCTTTGGAAGAGAATTATAGCTCAGTTGTAAACATTCATCCCATTCGTAGTATGGCTTGCAAGAACTCACCTGGTAGTCCATTTAAAAATCTTGTTTTCTAAATGAAATAAAATAAAAAGAAGGTGAAGCTACACGTTTAAGTCACACAAGTTAATGAAATTTAGTAACTTTTAATCTAAGAAATTTTCAAAATGTTCTCTTCAAACAATGAACTCTGAATCAATTCAGATTAAAAAATATCTCAAAGTTTTAAGTCCATTAAATATAGTATTTCTTGTTACCTTCTTTGCCTGGTTTTCTTTTTTCAGACTTTCCTAATTGATCTTCAAGCTTTCATTAAAAATGCTATTACTTGTTTTATGTCACTACCAATATTTTCATTACAGACTACATACTTGTTGTGGATGCATCATCCTGGAAGTGTTTAAGGCCAGGTTGGATGGAGCTCTGAGCAACCTGATCTAAAGGAAGGTGTCTCTGTCCATGTCAGTGGGGCTGGAACTCAATAATCTTTGCTTCCTTCCAACTCAAACCATTCTATTAATCTATGCAGAGAGAACTTACTAAATATTTTTCAATATGCATAAATAAAAGCAATGTGTTTGGATAAGTGAATATAATACCTAAGCAAAGATCAGAGTGGCCAAATAAAAAATCTTTGTGGTCTGGTGAAGAACATTTGACTGTAACTGTGGAGAATTGCATGAAGTTTCTGAAGAAGTTATTTTTGCTAGTGTGGCTCATTAAGCCAATGACACAGGGTAATGGCTGTGAAGCATGTTTCTAGATAGTACAAATCATTCTGCAGGTGTAAAAAGACAGACTTTGCAAGTCCACATTTTAAAGGGCTGTTTCAGTGAGATCTGGTCTGTGTCTAGTAAATAATGTAATGATGAAGAGAACAGTTTCAGAAAAGAAAGTTAAAGGCACCCAGGAATGCATCTTTGGTCAGAGGTTTCATAGTACCTGATTCCTTTATTTTCTTCCTCTGCCACATAATCATATGTGATTTTGCCAGGAACAAGAAGTCCACAAACAATAATTTTATAATGAGTAACAGAGATCTAGGTTGCACACTTCTCTATCTAGCACATGCAGTTATCCATCTGGTCTCTCCACACAGGGGAATAGAAGATTCTAGCATTGCACCATTGCACCATTGTTTCCTAACTTCAAAGGACTAACCTCAACCCTCTCTCCTTTTCATATCTGTAAAATTAAGCTTTTTACTTTCAGACCACCAGTTAAAACAATGAACCAAGTCTTCCATATATTTCTCTCTGACTTCTATCCTCTTGTTGGCTTATCTTGGCAAATCCAGTATTACCTAGTGGTCTTGAATGTTTCCAAACAGGTCTTCCAAGATTCTTCCTCCAGACCAGGCAGGAGGCATCTCCTGTTACAAACTGTCAAGAGAACCAGACAAGATGTTCCTGTAACCCAACCCCTTCCCAGTAATCTAGTGTCAAAAAAGGTCTCATGAGGATTTCTGTTCTGGGATCAGACTCTTTTCTAACCTAAGTCTTCTTGTTATCAGCATGAATCCACATCCTGCTTCAGCCCTGGTGTTATGCTAAAGAGTAGCAGAGCTAATGCACTGGTAGTATTTCAGAACCAACCTAAAGTTAACCTCTGTTAACTGCACTATACTGAAACCCAGGGGCATTGACATGAGTGAATGGTCAAGCCGGCAAGCAGCAGATGAGTATTATTTGGTATAAACATGGGAATAGAGCATAATTTTCACTGGTATGTGTATATATATGTGTATATATATATATAAAATTCAAATAGTCAATATTTTTCCTACATATAGGAGAGTTACTGTGAGAACAACGTATGCTAGTAAATCAATATTTTCAAGCCTTAAGCTAGTTCACAGTGTAGAAGTTCACAGGTAGTAATTTGCCTCTACCATCAAGATCAAGTTTCAGCATGATGTTATATTTTTCATCTACAGGTCACAGAGACATGAATTATCTGTTTTCTCTTTTTTAAACAGAGAAACCATGCCATAGAATATTAGTCTGGTTTAATTATTTGCCCAAAATGAAACTGCACAATCAATACAAAAACTGATATAGAAATACCTGTTTCTAAGTTCCATAGGACAAAGTATCATGTTACTCCATGTCCCTACACACCAGTTCTCACTACAGGAAAAATTTTTTGTTTCTCCTATCAGATGCCAAAGTTGGAAGGTGTGGAAGCCACTTTTAAAGTTTACAAATAAAAAACAATTGCAACAGGGAAATGAACACTCTCTGCAGAACATCTGTCGGTGTTAAAAGTAAGGATGTCCTTTCCCCTCAAGATAAACTTGTGATGAGAGAGAGGAAGCTTTTTAAAGATGAGCATGACATCTTCAAGCTGAGTTTGTTTATATGGCACAAATAGATCCACGATTCCCTTTTTTCCCCCCCTTTGATAGCACATATGGTTTATATCAAATAAATATTTCTAAGACTTCATCAATGTCAAGTTAGTTTTATTTCATGCTCAATAAGTATTTATGTTATAAGGTGATAGAGCCAGATTGGATTTTGGATAAAAGGCTGGATCTATTTCTATCTTCTTTTAAGTGGACTTGTTCTTGAATAGACTTTATAATACTGTAACAAATATTGCAGTCATCCATAGCAATGTAATAAAGATCCTTTGATAAATCTCAAGTAGCACTCCCAGGCCTCATTCTGCTTCACTCTAAATCTAAAAAACTAGATTTGATTGCTTTTACCATATGACATAAGGAAATAGGGGAAAAAATCCTACCAAACTGCAAGTCCCCATCAGTAGAATGTCATTCTTGAAGACGCAATATTACCAATCCCTTCCCTTTCTCTCTCAGAACCATCAAAGAAAATTTATAAATGTTACTAGAAACTGTGTTCAGTAATTTGCACAGCCTTGCTTTAGGTTTAAAAATGGAGAAGCACTTTTTTTGCATTCCAGACTTACTATCCAGAAGCATATATTTAGGCTTTCTCTCTGTGTCAGAGTCTGAAAGGATCAGAAGGAGACAAATTCTAGCATTTGTCGAGAGTAGGTCGCCAGAGTTACCACTGTTATGTTTCTCTTCAGGATTTCCCACAAAGAAATAAATGCATATTATACTATAGCACAAAAGCCATCTTGCACTCTCCAGACACACTGGATTTGTGCTTACATTTGCAGCATGATTGATGGTATTTCATGATTTTTGGGATTTCTGGACTCATTCTAACTAGTCTTCTAGATCTCCTGGATCTGTACACATACGCTGGCTGTATCTGTACAGCAGTTAGGAATTCCTAGATTAATGTGCCAGCTACAGAAATTCTGCCTGGACAAGGTCTGGAACAGAGAAAAATGACACAAATTTTCAATTATAAAATAGCTTTAACACAAAACAAATAAACACAGTTCTACTGTATGAACACTTGCCAAACACGTGTCATCATTTCAAACAAATTTTCTTCTCCAAAGCATTTGTCTCTAACTTAAAATCATGGATTCTTCATAAATTATCCCCTATACTAACACAGCAGACATCATATATGTCTTTTGCTTTTCAAGATTTTTCAGATTGTCTTCTCAACAGCCTTGATCAAGTCACAGGCTGGTGATAATTTGCCTGCTGTTATGTCTTTAATACTTTCTAGAAGAATGTCCACTTCAGAATGACCCCAGCCACGTGCTGAGGTAGGGTGTGATACAGAGACTAGAAAAAATGGTTACTGGATGACTGAGGAAAAAACAGAGCTTATTTCCATCATTTTTTAAACAGACATGATAGCTCAATACCTCCTCAATCCCACCATAAAAATAGCATCTACTATACTATGATGACCTAAATATAACATGGAATTTTGCAGTGAGGACAACACTGAATACATAGGAGATGTTCAGCTCTTTTGTACTAAATTTTTACCTATGCTGTTGTGATTTCATCAAGAGTAAACCCCACTACCTAACTTTTAAATGCAAACACAAAAGGTTGTGGAATAACTTTTCCTCTTTGCTCACTACTTGTCAAACCAACACCTTGCCTATTGTGGTTCTTCTGTTCTCATTTGATTACACCTTAATCAGGTGACTCATTTGTTCATGATTAACTCAAATTTAAGAATGTTGAAAAAAAAAATTAAATCACCAAAATTGTCGGTTATATCATCTAACTCAGGATATTGGACAGCTACATTATCTAAGTTTAGGTATCAAATAGTTAAGTGTCAAAATTGAGACAGCAGTTTAGGCTCTGATCAGAGAGTAAAGAGAAATTCTGGAGTATAATTCACTGTGAATAATAAACCATTATAGATAATGAATCATCTTTATACACGGCACAATTTTAGATGCTAGAGATGCTCTAACGTGCCATAATTTAAAGTGTGAAGAAAATGTGGAGCTGGATATACAGCCAAGCAAGCACTGTCCTTGCTCTGTGCCATAAAGAACAAGCTAGCAGTGGTGGGAAAGCACACCAAAATTAATATATGACACTCATATATGCAGCAGACTTTTTTAGCACAATCATAGATGTCTCTTGAAGTGACTTGCAGACCTGGACTTGTTCCTGAACACTGGCTTCAAGCTCATCACTATTTGCTTCTATTCTCTTTTAATTTTTAAATCACCATATTCACTGCTGCTATATTTCATGAGTATCTTTTCCTAAGTATCTTTTAATAACCAAATGAAAGGAAAAGTGGTTATCGTGTCTCATAAAACTCTGAACAGATTTATATGGGACATTCTAAAGGTAGATGTGAATGGTTGATGGGCATTCCTGGAAAGCATCTGACAGAGAGAATTTCATTGTAGTCCTCAACATTTTAATCCTCATAATTATCCTGTAATAATTAGAAGATATTAAGCACAGGTGCAAGACAGGAAGGCATAAGAAAATAAAGTCTCCATAGGTATGCAGAGCTTTTCAAGACGTATTATGATGTGAACCTGTGGGTTTGAAGGCACAGCTCAGAACAGTGATGCATGGTAAAGAAAAATGATGTGGAGAGGAATTGAAATTACAGTAGAAGATAAAATATTTCAAAATATCACATCAATATGTACCAACCAAATATAGAAAAAGTAATCTATGCATTCCTATTTAATATATTCTTGAAATACTAGGAGCTCAGATCCATGGAAAAGGTATTTTAAAATTCAGACATTACTCTTATTTCTCCCTCATCCCTTTCCCAAAATAAATATGTGCTTTAGGAATGTAATGAAATTCTCCCACATATGAAATTAAAAGAAAGAAGAATTGCTTCCAATTTTTAAAACATTTTTATTTCTGTATTTTATTGAAACTTGTGAAGAATTCCCAGCTAATTCAACAGCTGGGAATCCCAAATAATATACTGCTGAAAACTGACTCTTATAATCTCTTGTAAATGCAAAGGTAAAATTATAACTCATATTTTCTTCAAATTCAAAGCGTACAAGCCCACAGTAATATCTATTACACTCACCAGTGACCACTTAGGGTTTTTATTTCAATTTAGATTAATGACAAGTTTAATGATAGTATTTATGAATTCAAGTAGGGTTTTTCTTGGTGGTACTAAGGTTTACCAGTAGTATTCAGAAGATTTTTATCCAAAAGTGAGGAGAAGTCTTGTCTTTGAACTCAACTGAAGCTCAAATCAATTTAGTTATAGGAGTTGAATGTGGACAGGGTTACAATAACCAAGGAAACTCTGTTCCCATAAATGTCTGCTGAGACCAAAATCAAAATGGATTATAATGGTGATAAGATTCAATAATTATGGCTATTACATTAAGTTCATATTAATTCTAGAAATACTTCTGCAGTTGTTCTATTTTTCAAAAAGCTGTCATTTAAAAATGGATCATTTAAAAAGATGAAAAGTGTGCATATGTTAGTTAGCTTTTATGGTGGATTTTATGAGTTTTCTAGAACAGTCACACAATTTTATTCTTTCACATCCTCACTCGTTTCATTTCATTCTCACAGAAGTCACAGAGGAGAAATAGGTATAGATATATTTTTATTTCAGATGTAAAATTCATGCATCACTTGTAAGTTATGCAAGGAAAATAAGCTTCATTAAACAGAACCACAAGTTGTCTGCAAATACTGATTTGTAATATGGGAGTACTTTCCTTTGAAATCATTAAATCTTCCCAGCTAAAGAAACTTTATCTCCTTGAAAAATTCCACTTACTACCTCATACTGATGAAGAAATGAGTTGTTTTAAAATATGACCCAGACTACCAGTTTCCTCTGTGTTTGCCATGTTATACACATTTGCTTGCTGCAGGAAACACAAAAGCAAATTTTAAAAAATTAGCTAAATACAATTTAAAGGAAATTTTCCAAATACAAGAATTTCAGAATAATCTCATAGCAGCTAAATGAGACAATTTTCATGGTTTATAAGCTCTTGACTCTTTCTCAGAAATGCACACTACCAAAAAAATTCCTTTTACTAATTCTGTTCATCAGAGCCTGTTTTCCTCCACAACAATAGAGAAAAAGCATTTTTGTCACTGATTTTAGTGGAAGCAGGGCTGAAGGCAAATTAACCATCAATAGGTAGCAAACATAACACTCTTACAGTGTTACAATCTGCACTATTTCAGTCTTAAAGCAGCAGCTGCTGAGTACTATTACACTGTACCAACATAAAGAGTTCCTGCATGGACCTGTGTTCTGAATAATAATGGTCAATGAAACCCTTATCTGCCCATGGTGGCTGTTTTGAAGACAGCAATCATGACATAATTATTTTCCTATAAGAAGAAGACAACCATACAAGGACTTAACCCTTAAAGCTGAATGCCAAACAGAAAACTTGCAAAATTCTCCACAAGTCATTCAAGAAAGAGTCTAAATTTAAATATCAGAATGAAGTGTGTGATTAGAAATTAAATACGAGGGCTAATGAAGGGGGGGAAAGGAAACTAAGATTGTTATTTGTACTACATCTGATATATAGATATAGCTGTTAAAGCATAGCAAATCAAAATATGTAGCTAAGGATGTGAAAGGAATATCATAACTAGTGGGGCTAAGACAGAAATTTTTATTAGTGCCTCAGAAAGAAATATCCTATTTATCCTTCACATTTAAAAGTCAACATATTGAAGTACTTGAATCAGATAGGAATGGGAAGTTCTTTTAATCTTCTAACTGAAAATTATATAAAATAACTTCTAATAGGAAGCAAACTTCGTAAATTACAACCATACAAGCTGTAGAAGAGTCCTCAAACCAACTCTACAGGACACCAAAATTTGAAATCAGTCATCAAGAAAATAATTTAAGGTTAAAAATGAGAAAGCTATGCAGCTTCTGTGGTGATAGAGGGGAAAAATAAACCAAACAGGTCTTATGAGCTATGATCCACACACATCACATGATCCACAAATGTCTGTAAAAAGAAAAATATATGCATAATGGGAGTACTGGAAAGAAAAGAGATCAGCCTGTTTTGTTTAGTGAGGAGAAACAAAGAAATGCTTCATACATGTATTTCTTCTCTGGGGGACACTGATAAAAGATCATTTTGCAAGGATAGCAAGATATTGTAGGGAGCATGTCTCAGAGATGAATACACACACACTCACAATAAAGTTCATTTCATCAGGTTAATTAATCAGTGCAGCAAACTGATAAGGGAAATAATAATTTTCTCTTTCTGGTATATTAAAATGAATTCCATATTGGACTATATGTGGTTTTGTAAGGTAATGATGTTAATAGGCTCAATGAAACTCAGTGATATGTGATACTCAGGAGTTAAAATTAGACAAATCTTCTGATAATCAACTACCAATTTGGGGATTGTCTTAATCTATATAAAGCACTAGAATTTGGAGCATCTTGTCTGCAAGCTTGAGTACAACTGCAGTAACTCACAGCCTGATTCTAACTGGTTGAAGAATAACCAGAACTTGGTTGTCATATACTTATTTTTTGTGTCTCAAACTGGATACCCTGAAATACTGAGGGAATATTCTTAATGAAATTTCATACACTTACAGCAAGTGAAAGTCAGCAAATCATGACTGAAATTCATAGCATTTTTGAATTTAAACTAAATGAATTCGAATTTGAATTTTAACTATTATGAAGTACTTTTCCTCATCTAAACTGCCACAAGATTTTGCCTTTATATCTAAGCTTAGACTTGAAATAAACACAAAATATTTTTTCAAAACGTTCCATTTTCTGTTATAGTGTCCTCAAAGCTTCTTGTGGAGTACCTGAAGCAGTCTGGTTTTCAGCTCACAATCAAATATTTTTTAACAGTTCTCTTTTTTTCTTTTTTTTCCCTCTTAAATATCTGCCATATTTAGAAAAATGTATGTCTGTACCATAAGGCCCATTGGGTGCACAATGTCTGATGAGTGTTTGGGCTAAAAAGAAAATTTTATGAGTGCAAACATTATCTAATCCATTTCTTTCCTGGGTATGATTGTAAATGACCCTTCTGCTTCCACAAGCAAGAGCATAATGCTGTGAGACAGAAACAGCAGTGCCATTAATATGTCTTCTTACACAACCAGTTTTGTAACTTGAAGAATATTGTAAGAAAAACTCTCCAGACCTTTGGGCATATTAATTTATCCAAGAAAGTGTGGTATTGAAATTCCCCACCTAGATAGATGTTTTCACTGACTGATCTGCACTGCAGTATCATTGCAGGAAAACTGGGGTATATTAGAATTTGCTAAATCCATCCAAGTTTTGAAGTTGTTATTTTCTTTGACCTATCGAGTGGAAGCATTCAGGAGTGAAACATAGAATGCTAAAGTAACTCTAGAGGGTGATTTCAAGTGATTTACTTGATCTCAATAAAAACAGCTTCCCTTGTGGATGAAAGAGACGCATTCCATGTAGCAATCCATTTATCAAGGATTCCCTATAGAAAGTGAGGTATATCAACCATTATAGGAACCTTAATTGTGATTACATTTTATTGCTACTTAGATTATTAAGTGTTTAAACTACCAGATAACAGAATCTATATTCTCAATAGTCAAAGAGTGTTAACATTAATTTTACTAAATATTTCAGCCCTGTTCCAACAATCTCTTGGAGGAAAGTTAATGGTCATAATCCAAGTAAAGCCCGTCTGAGAAAATCCCAAGCTGTGCTTGAAATACCTAATGTGCAGCTAGAGGACTCAGGAATTTATGAATGTAAGGCTGAAAACTCTCGCGGAAGAAATGTCTTCAGAGGACAGCTACAAGTATACAGTAAGTGTAACTGCACACAGTATTATCCAGAAATGCTTTGTCCATGCTTAAGGCTTTGATTACACGTGAAGCATTCCAAGGTTCTGTAGAAACAAGATACCTTGATATATTGAGTATACCCTATATACCAACAATAGTATTAAATTAAAATAAATATTTTTATTCCTTAGTATTGCATTAAAGTCTGAAACATAAATAATGTTGACTCCTTCGAAGAACTGACTTAAATACAATTCCATATGGGATTTGTTTTGTTTCATTTTCTAATTAAAGAGTATAGCTGTAATTTTAAAAGTCTATGTCTTTTACACCTGATATAACAATGACATGCAACCTAAACATGAAATATCTATCAGAAAACAATGTTAGAGATGTTTTAGGATTATTATCGTACTTTTATTAACATTTTACCTATGCCATACTTGGGTACGCTTTGTCATAGTCATTTTACTGGAGTGAGAGCTGAAGAAGGGTTTGTTTTTTGCAGAAAATTCTCAATTTTCAATTTTCAATTGCATACATGATTTCCATGATTTTCACAAAGTGTTCAACGTTTTCTGTCTAAGACTCAAAAAAAAGTTTTTGAGTGACCATGAAAGTAAAACTGAGCCATGCTTCACATTGAAAAGAAAAAAGGAACCCCAAAAATAAAAATATTTTTAAAACCCCATGAATTCTATATTATACTGTTGCTGAATTCTAGAGTCTAGAAACAAAAGCCTATATAATACATACCATGAATACTTACAAGTCCAAGTTTGACATATATCACGTGTAAGCTTGAGTCCCACTACTTTTAATCAATTAAAGCTACACTACTTTCTATCATTCCATGAACCCTAAACCTTAAATACTTAGCAGGAAAGGCCTGCTTCAGGAGGTTATGCAACAAATCTTTCAAACTGAATTGTTTTCTGTCTTCTAACATCACAGCCAGTTGAATTGCTACAGTTTAGATAGATCCTCAAGTTGGTGGATATGTGTAAGAAGGAGTTTTTCTTCTTAATCAATTTTCTTTTTCTTTTCCTGATTTCAGCCCATGGCTCCTAATGCCTTCTCCCCATTACTAACTATACAGAGTTCTCTGCCTTTGTTACACACTTTCATCAAATAACTATAGACTGGCATCATATATTTCATTTATTTTCCACATATGTAAATATTTTCAGGTCCATAATCAGTTTTTCTGTCTCCTCTGACTTTCCAATGTCTTTATCTTAACTCAGTTGATTTTAGTGAGTACCAGCATATCTCTGGATCATGCTTCTTTCCTTGCTTTCCATTCTCACCCATCTAGAGCCCAGGGCAGGTTTTCGTCTTCGATTTTTTTTACATGCTGGAAAAATTATGTGATGGTTAAGACAACAGTCTGCTCATTTAATTTCAGACTTGTCATCTTGCACTTGCAGCAAAGGTTTTATAATACTTTTGCTGAAAACAGCAAAAAAGCCCAGCACCGACTCTATGCCTACTACTTTGCCAATACCCCACTGATATTTCTCAAATTCTTACTGTAATTTACTCCCATGAAAATATATCAGCTCCTGCAAGGCACCTGAGGGCCAGGGGAATTTAGCAGCTGGTCTTTTTCTACAAAGTCTCTTAAAATGTTAGAAATTAAAAAATTTAATTTGAATTATAAGGTATATCCCAGCTGATACACTTCCTAACTGTTTTCTAGAGCTGTGAAACTACTAGATGCCGAAGCAGCTTATAAAGGTGTTATAATTATCTCTGCTTCCCTCTTTCAGAGTTAAAAGAATATAAAATGTTCTCTTCAAGAGAGAAGCTAAGATGCTATAAAATGAAATGATTTCTTCAAGAGCACCATGCAGATCTTTGGCATAAAATGACAGCAAACATGATGTAGTGTTCTACACAGTTCTTCATCTCTCATTGGCCTTTTGCTTTGAGCAGAAATAAAGATGGTACTCCATGGAAAATATTTACAATGTTAGTTTTTTTCCTGTTCTGTTTAGATAGAAATATGAATTTTTCATTCTTCACCATTGTCTGAACTATATTCTTAGAGTCTCTGCCTTTATGGGATAGAGCACAATTTTAGCTCATTGGTCTTTTTTGCAATAATATAACGACAACTTCTTTAATGTTTAAGGAAGAGAGTTCACTTCATACTGTCTCATTCCTCTATTAACAGATATGTGAGACTATTATATTTTCACCTATCTGCATTAGCAGGCAGCAAGGTCTGAAAAGGTTACAGAGGGCTTTCAGATGGACAATACCAGCAGTGACCTCCAATACAGCAGGACAAGAAGAACAGACTTTACTAGCCCCCTACAAGTGCCTTTCCTTGGCCTCAAGATAAAATAGTCCCCCATGGAGCCACCCACAGCCTTCAATGATCCTGAAGACAGTACTAGTGTCTCACTGACCCACAAACCTTGGCAACTCTTTCCAGAGGTGTTGAGAGGGTTTGTGTAAGAAGGTATTTACCAGCACAACATTTAGCCAAATGTTACTTCACAAAGTTCTCAGCTTCCTTTGCTGACAGCTGATGTTGCAGGATTTGGGGGCATTATCTGAAATGGCCTCTTCTGCTGTACCTTTTGTTCGTAACAACTGTCAACATGAATTATTTACTTGTAGGCTCAGTCTTTTCACTGACATCTTATTCCTCCAGGTGACAACGATTACTTTGGCTCAGAAATTCAGGTGTAGGCCGGCATTCTTCACCAGAGGTTTCTTGTAAAATTTCAGAGCAGTCTGTAGGACCAGCTGTGTCATACCGCAGCCTCACAATTTACATATCTCTGTAGGAACTCACTCGCTGTCTGTTTGAATCTTCTTCATTCTGTCAGTTGCATCTGATCTGGGTCACCACAGAATATTTTGGAGAATGCCCAGGACACCCAGTCTGCCTGTCTAGTCACATTTAATCACAAACTAGTGATTTCCCATTTCTTACCTGCTGCTACAATCCAGATACACCATGACTGCCTGATGCAGCTGACAATTCAAATGTTGTTCGGAAAGTGCTGTTTCGGATGCTGACAACTTCACAAAATTGTAGTCTCAGCACTTAGCAGAAATTCAGCTGTAGGCATTAAAAATATCATTTTTAATATGCCAGACATCCTCTTCTGCATTGCAACCTATTTTGAGAGGTGTGATTTTCCCCCAAGTGATCTCCTCATCCTGTAAGTTTCTGTGAATTTTTATTCAAGCTCAAATTGATTCATAGAAGAGAGCACAAAAATTAAAATGTGAGTGGATATACTTGTCATTAACCTTTTTGTTTCTCCACAAATTCTGGCTAGTAGCATTTTCCCAATGGTAAACACTGGTTTGTGCAATTCCTGCTCCTCTTTCACTCTTACATTTTTGGGATTTTTTCTGTTACCTACTCACTAGTGCCAGGATCAGCAGGGGGTGGTGATGTGAAGAGACTATAGAAACACATTTTTTGGCCGTCTTTCTTTTGGTTGTATCAGTTCCCTCATCCTGCACTACAGCAGTGCCCTCCTCACAGCTGGAGGGGAGGTTTGCCATAGCACAAGAATGGAACAAGCAGCTGAGGGCAGGAATATTTTGTAATGCAGTGTAACTGACCATACTGATTTTAAAATCTATTTTAATTACTTCCTTATAAAAACTGCATGAGGAAAAAAGTCCACTCCTGCTATTATAGATTAGGCCACACAGTAAAACTGGCAAAAGAAGAGATTTTGTAGCCAAAATTGTACGTTAATTTTAAATTTTCTATCTCAACTTTCTCACTTATCTTCCTCAATATGCTTCTCCTACTTTACTCTTCCCAATTAATCTCATATACAGGAAAATAATTTTTTTTTCACTGCAAACTCTGTACTCATTCACATTTTAGGACATCATTTCAAGTCATTTGTCTATATAAAATTTTGGTTTTATTTTCTCTAAGACAAAAAGTTGTTTAAAAATTTGAGAAATAATTGGAATTTTCTGGACCTTAATTTCATTTTTCATAGAAGATTTAAAAACCAGCCTGTAAGATTGCAGATTTATTGCCAATTTAAATTGTAAAACATTTTGACATCCTTGAATAAGCAGATGCAGAAAGGCAGCATACAATAAATCAAGGATTGGATGGTGATTTTAAAGTCTCAGAAGCACTGTATAAAGCTCTGGCACAACACCCATAAAGACTACCGAATACTAAAATGCATCCTTCTCCCAGTGACCCCAAAACTGTTCACTGGACAGATTAAAAAACAGGAAGACACCTGGTTTTTTCCTAAGATGAATGTTACATTTATAAGAAGAAGAAAAGGACTTGTTACTTTTGAAATATGGTTAAATTTTCTAATTAAAATAAAGTGTGATTATGGAATGAAGTCTTCTTTGCATACACTTTTATCAGGGTTATGTTAAAATATATTTGTTTAAAAAAGACCTAAAAATGGTACATTGAGTTATAAGTTGTACATTCAGTTAAATGCTTCAATTTTAAAAGTATTGATAGGATTTTAGAACAAGTGTTATGATTTTATGGAGAGTGGCCCTTGCTAATGAGCAGAGGGGGAATTCTCTATGAAAAAGTAAGGAATACATAGAGAGAGAAATAGAAGTCAAAAAATGATGAACAGTATTTCTCTCAATCATGCTTTTAGCTCTATTCCAGCTACATGTACCTATTGCTTTGCTACTTTATTCTCAAAGGGGTGGGAATCTGAGTCATTGCCTTCACTGATGGCAAGTCCAAGCTTGAAAAATGTGGCTCTAAAGGCCATTTAGGCTATGAGGAGAAAATCTAGCATAGAAATACCTCAGCTAATGGAAAAAGGTTGTTCTGACCTATCGGTCATACCACTGTGATTTGCAAGTTTGTAGTTTCAGAAGAAAACCTATGCCACGATTGTGTTAACAAGACAGACACAGACAAAAGGTAGGGAACAGCAGTTCTGAAGAGGACAAGTCTGCGGCCAGGCTTGGGGCAGCTTTGTTTCAGTGTAAAAATGTGCATAGTCATTTCTGGACACTCTGGTTCATGATGAGCTTCAATTCAACACAGAAATGTGAGACTATATATGCTTTGGGTCAAAGAGTAGAATTTACGGAAAAGCAAAATACTGAAAATAAGTAAATATAAACAGGAACAGTTTAGTTCCTCTTGGAAACTGCATGATTTTATGGTACCACTGGCTGTCTTTTATGACTTTTTTTGTTACACATTCAACTGTCTCCTCTTCCAGAATCATATTAATGTTGTCGTTTTCAAAGGAAACAATTGCTTCTCAGCATGCTTCCTTTCCACATATTGAAACACTCAAAAAGAGAACAGCAACTATGCAGTGCAATTGAATTATATTTTTAGGACAACAGACAACAAATAAACAGGAACTCCCAAAACCTGTTTCTTTCTGCAGATTTTTGTGGGACCCTTTGTTAAGACTTCAGAAAGAAGATATTTAGAACAGCAGAGCACATGTAGAGAATTTCATGCATTTCCTTGACTGTAATGAGAAGAATAAGGAAGAAGAGAGTTTTTGTCTTGGATTTGGCAGTGGGGCTGGGTCAATCTCTCTGTTTTCCTCTACCAAAAAGGAAATGAGTGATTCTTCTTATAATATGTTTCCAACTTCTGACAAATGTCTGGTCGGGGACTCTGAAGCAGACTATTCCCTGCTTAGGAATGATAGATGCCTCGTTCTCTTTCTTTATAATCCATGCACAAGATGTAAGCTAGAAGCAGTTAGTCACCTGTCATGCCTTTTCATATCTTCTCACATCCTTGATTGGTGACCTGTCAAATGCCAGCTAGATTCAAAGATTTATTTCTAAACTCAATTCCTCATGGTTAAGTACATTATCAATTATCTGTCATTTGCAGCAGAGACTTTGTTATGACAGATCTGGACTTCTATTCATACCAAGCAGAATTTTACATCCCTTTAACAATGATGGCCTTTTAGCAACTTATTCACTACGATTTGGAAAAACAACAAACAGCAACAACAAAAAACAAACAAAAAACCCTAAATCAACACTTAGTATCCTTAATTAATTTCATCTATCATCCTCTGTGCTATACGAAGTGATATGACTGCAGTATGAAAACCCAAAAGCTGGCTGTTAAGCATACATTTTTATTTCTGCATATCAATGCTCAGTTTCTCACTGAGTCGTATAATGTTTTCCATATTATAAGATCCTACAAATAGCTATCTGATTGACTGCCACATTAAAGTTCTACTTCTCTGCAAAAAATGTTTATGTTTTTTGATGGATTATGTAGTGAAATTTAGGTACTAGCGATCACATATACAGCTATCAACTGTCTGCCTTTAAAAAAACTGTTTTAAGATTGACTTACTGTGTAATTTATGTTCCTGATGCATGCTGGAAATCTCATGGGTTCTGTGGTTAAAAATGTTAAAAGCATTTTCTCCCTTGAAATAAGAATTAAACTGAAGACACTTTAACAGAAATATGTGCAAATACCTTACCAAATTCCCAGTCACTCCTAGCTAAATAAATAAGGATTTCCTAGTAGACCGAGAAAACTACATGAAACAGAGTCTATGACAATTAATCTCCTTACCAGAATTTTAAAAAAACTTAGGTCTTGTAAATTACTAAATATTCTATTGTGACTACCAAACATTCATCTTAAATTCAGGAATAATGAATCCAATAACATATAGTACTGCGATTTAATCCATTTGACTTTATTAAATCAGGTAGGTTTTTTATTCTTGGCCATGTTACTGCACACTACCTGGTACCATTACAGCATTTCCTTTAAAGTTTTGGAGTTTGGTTAATTTTATTACTCTCCCTTTTGATTTTGACCTTTTTTTTTTTTTATGTGCTTTGTTCTGAGAGTAGGATGAGTCTTGTAAAGGACATTAATTTAAGCTTTTTAATTGATTAGGTCTTTGTACATCAGCTAGAGACTTACCAGTTTATACATTTTGACTCTAACATGGCAATTTTTTCTTGCAGCCTACCCACACTGGATGGAGAAACTTAATGATACACAATTAGACAGCGGAGATCAGCTCCGGTGGGAATGCAAGGCCACAGGAAAGCCAAGGCCCACATATCGCTGGCTGAAAAATGGAGTTCCTCTCTGGCCACAGGTACACCAGACAAGGAGTCAACTGTATGTTGGATGCTTCTCACTCAGATGAAGTCAGTTAAAGAAAGTACTGAAAAGTACTTCAGAAATAACTGTTTGGTTAGCATAAAAAGTGTGTTGACCGTCAAGTTTTCAACTCAACTTATTCTCTGTACGTAACAGAACTCATCACAAAGACCATTAAAATGGTCCACATAAGACTCTTAGAATGTAAAGTGTTTAACTATAGTCACCTGATATATTTTAGAATTAGACATAAATAAAATTCTCTTTTTCTTTTAAAAGACCACTAATGGCATGGTCTGTCTTTTATTTATTCTGTTTCTCTCACTGAATCATCAAAGCATCATCCCACATCATGAGGGTTTTTAGCCTGATACCTTTCCACTTTTATAGTCTCAAATTATTTAGAGTAAAGAAAACTTTGTAAATTTATTTAATCTATTTTTCCAGATTAAAATAAAGCTGTTTGGTTCTGGGAGAAAATGTCTATATTTGCAAATGAATTCACAGAGTGGATTTATGAATATAAAAGATGTAATATCTTTCTTTTCAGCAAATGTCATTTCTATTTGTGAACATCAACCAACTATGCAAACATAAAAAACAGTTTACTTTTGAAGCTGTGAGGCATTGAAAATAAGGTTACTCTATTCATTTCTGCCTTTTTAGATGGAGATATAAGTGCTGAAAATGAAGCAATTTAAATATCTCTACTTTTTGGTTCTCTGATTTTCCAAACTATTAGTTTCTTCAGGCTCTGAAATTTCAAATTAAATTCTACTTTGAGCTGGGTGGGGGTTTACAACAAAGTGAATTTTTTATCACAGTTTCCTCTGCATTCCCAAACAATTTATGCCTTATCAATTTTAACTTTCAACAACTATTATAAAGAAACTTAGAGTTGTTTTATAGCAGTTCAAATTATTCATAATATAGCTCCATGAAATACTCATTTCCATAAACAGCTATTGATGGCCCTTCTCTTCCAGTTGTGGTAATTTTTTTCTACTAGTGAGCCTTTCAAATAAGAAATTTGTACTAATGATGAAAGAAATTGGATCCTTTCATTCTTACTTATGCAAGAAATCTTTCATATCTGCTTTTATCAAAATAGCACCATGACTGAGACCAAACATTTGCTACATATTTGAAGAACATCAGATATATTACACCCACAAATGACTTCTTGCCTCATTAAAGTTCCCAGGATGAGCTGCTTTCAAAAATCATGTAAGGGTAACAGCAAATAAACAAGCAAACAGAAAAAAAGAAGCTTTGAATATAATGAATATGCTCTGAAAATATTTACAGTCAAATGTTTTTGGACTTTTTATTCTTGTAATTTCTTGTATAACAAGAAAAAGGTAAGCCCAAGGAAATTTGTTGCTCACTTTTATTTTAGGTCCTTATTTTGTCACTTCACCTTAAGATAATAACACAGCAATTTTCCAGTGCCTTTTTGCTTTTATATAATGATTTTTAATTTGTTTCTTTTTAAATTCTATTACAGAGCAGAATTGAGATGATTAATGGTGTTCTGATGATCCATAGTGTGAATGTCTCAGATGCTGGAATGTATCAGTGCTTAGCAGAAAATAAATATGGTACAATTTATGCCAGTGCCGAGCTGAAGATTTTAGGTGAGTATTGGAAAAGAATGAGCTGTTCTTTTCTCCCCTTTTGAGAATTAATTTTTTTCTTAGACTGTTGTGACAAAGAACAGGTTCTGCTAGTCCAAATAGCAGAGCAGATAAAAGTGGTTTTTTTTATTCTTGTTATTTATGTGTGAGTGAGTCCTTTGTTGCCCCAGAGAGCATAGGGCCTTCTGTTAACCAAAAATTTTCATTCATAAATGACTGACTCAGTTACATTTTGGGACTATTTCTTATATAAGGCTGTTTCAGTTCAAATAAATGGAAAAATATTTTTTACTCCCTCAAACATATGTGCAGGAGACGAAACTTAGAGGAGGTAAATGTATTTTAATCTCTTTAAAAATTAAATTATTATTTCTACTTTGGCCATTTTTCAAAGGTAATTATGCATTATCTTAGTTTCAAAAAACTTAAAAAATCACCAAAACTGATTGAATAATAGAAATTATATATCTGGATGAATATCATCGAGAGAAAAGCAAATATGCTACATAGTGTTACCTAGAAATACAATAAAAATGTCATTATCCAAAAGCAGAAGCAGGCAGTTGATGAAGAAAAACTGGAAGAACTTTTCAACACTCTAATTTTCCTTAAAGCAAACTGTAGCAACGTGCAATGGGTCAATAGTGATAAGAACCCTTCCAGAGGATTGAGTGAGACAGACTTGTAAGACTCGTATCATCTTTATCAGTGTATGATGTAGCTGGAAGACAGATGTCCACCAAAGTCATTTAATGGCCATATCAGAGATTAGGCCTGCACTTGAGAATCATTCCTGTAAACTCCCAGTCAAATGAGTGAGAAAGCTGTAATTACAGTCATAATATACTGTATTTCAGCAAAATTTGGATCTTTTGGCAAATAACATGTCTAGTACATATCAGCTATTTCCTAGCCAACCAACTTTAGAATTTCACTGATAAATCTTAAAAATATTTCTTTATAGTGATAGAGTTAACAGCCAAGGTCAGGGATTGTTCCCTTTCCATCACTTTTATTTGGTAATTTGTAATTCAGTCAGCAAAGAGATCCCTATTGGCTACAGCGTTCTTTTGCTGTGTTTTTTGTATCTGTTATAAAATAACTATACTTACTATGTCAGGTAGTTGCACACTTTCTTTGATGTTCTTTAATATCAGAAATAGACACTGTATATTGCTGCAGTAAAATTAGCTTTTCATTTTCTCTCACTTGTAAGATTGTACCCCTGTTAAATTTTAACCATAATATTGTATTAAATAAGCAGTTGTGTTTAATTTGCTGCCTTACTAAAGGGAAAAGAACAGAATAAATTGTCCACCTAAATATCTCTGGTGTGAGAATTAACTAAAATAACGGTAGGAAATTCCTACATATTTGAGGCAATGAAGTGTATTATGTCCCTGTAAGTGTAGCTGAGATAGGGGGCTTTGGCTTTGCAAAAGTAGTTCAAGAAAAGCACAGTCAAATGAGATTACTTGAGAACAATTGTCCTTTCTTGGTGTGAAATTACAGTAATTAGTGTCATTTTGTAATGCATAACCTTAGCTTTTGTTTTTAAACAATGGGACTTCCTGAAAATGGAAATACTAAGAGAAAGACATAGTTAAATATCTTCTGTTAAGAAGTTCTCATATTGAAATTCCTAGTATTCAGAAAAATAAAATAAGTGAAAGCAATAAAACTTCTCTAACATAAATATTTTTTTGTAAGCATTGACCCTAGAGAGTGCATTTTGGACAGTTTTGGAATTAAAACTTCATTTCATTTTAAACAATTTACCTCTAACAAGTTTTTGATAAAAAAAAATGGGAAAAGTGTAGCTAAAACCTTTGTATTATTTAATTTCTAAAGTTGTTTGATTTCAAAAGCAATCTTACTCTAATCTGCTAATGTGAAAGATTTCTCATGAATCTGTAGCTGGATTAAGTTATAAACCTACCATATAAACCTGGCTGCTGATTTCAAATATTTTCTAAAATTTGAACTTTGACATCATAATTTCAAAGAGAAAAAAGGGGATTCTATTCCCAAAGCCAAACCTATTTTTCTAATCTTCTATTAGAATGTAATGAAACAGGAGGCTCTGATTGTTCTCTGTAGAGTTAACGTACTTCTTTTTAACAGCTTCACCTCCCACTTTCCCCCTCAATCAAATGAAGAAAACAATAATTGTTACCAAGGGCCAAGAAGTTGTCATTGAGTGCAAGCCACAAGCCTCTCCAAAGCCAACTATCACTTGGAAGAAAGGAGACAAAGTGTTAAGGGAGAATAAGAGGTCAGAAGTCTGTTCGGTAAACTAAATATTGTGTTTGCATGTTGGATTCTATGATATGATATGAAAATGCAGCAAGTGACAACAGCATGCTGAAGGTTAGCCTGGGTATAGCATAATTACTTTGTCAAGCTGATTTGTTTGACAGTAGTGACTTCATTGTTTCCACAATATCGAAATGAAAAAACTTAACGTTGTTCAAAGATGTAGAGAGATGAAAAGGTGTTATTATTTTGTGGTGGTTTGACTTTATTTTCTGATATTAATTTCAAAAATATTTCAATTACTTTGTAGAGGTACTACAAATTTAGTGTATGAGAGTATCAAAAGCCTAGAGTCCGAAGTATTCAGGACCACATAAAATATCAAATGGACTTATTCATTTGAAATTATTTTAATAAGTCAGATTTACATCTTGATCACAATGGAAGTCTGTGTAAGAACAGCTTTAAAATGATTCAGAGAAGGAAAATAAAATTCCATTGTAGGATTTAATTATACCGGTAATTTCTGTACTCAGCAGCAAATCTGTTTAATAGAATATTTTTGATTAAATAAGTTCTGTCCAGCTTTGTATGGTAAAAGTAGTTTGAGCACTGCAGGTTAAATGCCAGAAGTAATTGCACTTTACAAGATTGCTTATCTGTAGACTAGAATAGTTTTGCCACTCTGCACATGGTCTTTAAGTACAAAGAGCAATCTTTTCCTCTTTCTGGAAATCTGGTATGTGAATGAGCCATTTAAAATGACTTGTGTAGCATTAATCAGAAAGATAAAAGCAAGCCCCCCTTTTGTTCAATTTTTGCAATACTGATAGAAGCAGTAGAGTGCATCTGTTCTCATTAGCTGCAAAACCTATTTTGTTCAAGTGTGCTGTATTTTCACCTCATGACATTTGTTTTGTTCTGAGAAGGAAAAATGGGTAACTTCTTGTACCATATTGAATTTCTTTTTGAGGAGGAGAGAACAAAACAGCACTATGTACAACATTTTACTAACAGGAGTTGTGCAGTACATACTGACAATATGATAGATTGATATTACAAAGAAGCTGAAAACATAAAATATTGTGACACTGATGTCTCTATGCTCTACCTACACGGTTACTTTTCACTACATGACCTTTTCCTCTCATCTCCACAAAACTCACTATGGTTTCTCTGATCACCACGTGTAAATCACATTTTAATCCAAGATCAGTAAAGAATTTTGGTAATTACTTCATGTCTGTCCAAACACAGCCTAACTCTGAAGTTAAAATCTTATGAAAATAGATCTGGAGTTACATATTTGGTATTTGAAGCTTTTGATACTTGCTTGTTTTGACAGACCCTGGAAAGGGAAGTGATGAAACATGGAAATGAAGACCTGGTTGAATTATTTCAGATATTTGAAAGAAGAGGGTTTCATTCAACTTCATTTTTTATTCAGCTGTTCAGAGATTATTTTGTGTCATCCAGAGTAGTTACCCTGCATCTACTGTTTATAGAGGGGTAGCTGTGAGAGGAATATCAGTTTCAAGGGAATTCAGTCCTGTCTCTATACAGTATGCTTTAAACAACAATAATAGTGTCTGTTTGAAGAGAAGGTGAGGAAGCCTACTGTGATTTGTGAAAAGAAGTGTAAATCAATAAAGACAGTATTTGTGTTTCCATGTTTTGGGCACTCTGCAAAGCAACTTTTGCAAGGAACTCTGTTAAACATTTTAAGAAGGAATAAGCTGACACTGTAAACATATCAATATACTTTTAAAATGGGCTTTCTTCATAGTCTGTTGATAAAAGTCCCAGGAAAAAAAAAAAACGAAAACCAAAACCAAAACAACATTCTGGTTAAGTAATAATGAAGGGGAAGGATAGAACAGCAGAATATATTTTCTTGTTTCCTGCCACAGTATTTTTTCTCTTCTAAAGTGCTTGTATCAAGTTTTGCAAAGTCTTCCAGCCCAGAAAAGGAACTCGATCTTTTCAGCAACATCAATAAAAAAGAGACCTTCCCCTCTACAGCAAAGAAGAAATTTCCCTTGACCAGTGGGTCTGGTATTATCTATTTCATGTCTTCCAAACTGTGCTGCCCCCTTAGGTGTCTTTTATACAACCAAAAGCTGGTTGACAGAAATACCTCCGGCAATGTTTCCATAGGTAACTGGAGAGAAGGCTGATTGCTCCTGTGGGACTCATGCCTGGGTACAGTTCTCACTGCAGTCACACCTCAACTCAAGCTCCTGGAATTTAATGCAGTCTGAAAGCCTCAAATGTTTCACTGGAAAGCCAAGCACTTGGCAACATAACTGTGGAAAGCCTTCATTAGCTTCATTTCTCGGTCTCTTTTTACCTTTCAACAAATTACCCAATTCAAGACCTTCATATTCACAGTCTAGGGATGATAGGCTTGATCCCCAGAAATCATTTTGAGCAGCCAGGTAATTTGATTTCTCTTGGAAAGCATCTGCGTATTGTAGCAGGTTTTTAAATTGAGTTCCAAATGAGTGGCAAGTCTATGAAATAGATCCAAAAAAAAAAGTAGGATATTCACAGTTATTTACAGACAAAAAAGCATGGCTCCAAGTCTTACAATCTCAAAATATATTAAATCTGATTAAATTACTCCTATAGAAAGATAGTTATTTAATAAGGATTCCAAAGGGTTTACAATTCATTTTATTAACCAGAGACAAAGGTTAAGAACCGATGCAAAAGAAATGAAATAAAATATATGATATTGGAGATTTTCTATGCAGAAGACTAGAACTTCCGAAGATCAAGGCATAGTCTGTGAAGCTTACTGATACAAGATATTTAATGATCACCATTAGAAAGGAATTCAAGTGTCTTTAAATATCATTATCTCAGTGAGTCATTAATACATTCAATCAAAGATAATTTCATCAGCATTTTAACCAAGTAGTTAAAAGAAGGGAATTGTTATACTTCTATTTTGGAATTAGAATACAGGTGAGTGCAACACCAATGTCAGTGGTGTAGACAGAGAAACATATTTAAGTTGCATCATTTCATTAGTCACCCCACAATAATTCAAATTGGTAACTATCTTTACTAACCACTTTTCTCTATACTCTGTTGTCTCATAGGCTGGTAGATGATTGTGTCTCATTTATAGAAGGCTATGATAATGTATACTCTGGTTATTGATTTGAACAGTATTTTCATCCATAAGAATTTGTAAAGAACTTTGGAATCTTTTAGTTCATAAGTAGTTTTGGTTTTATAGGAAAGAGGATTATATTGGGATCAAAGTCTGAAAAAAAAGTTCTTGCTGTGATTTTTATTAAGCAGTTTGGTTGGAACTTTGCTTCAGAGCCTACACAGGAAGAATTAGGCTCTCGGGCAAGAGTTCAGTGATCAAAAAATATTTTTGTGAAGTTTCTGAAATATTTCAATCAGATACTTACTAAAGTGTAATCAAACCATCACTTACTACTTTAGCATCAGCTTCTAAACAAGACCAAGACCCAGCCCATTCAGACCACAAAGCCAGTCAGAAGCCTGTTCATAATTAAACATTATTTAACTTACATATCAAACTAAAAGAAAGCAACAAAAGTGATGTTTTGTAGATGTAGTAAATGTTATAATGCACACTGGAATAGACTGGAATCTGCTGTGAATTGCATCAATATAAATCATGAGTTCTACTAACAAATTCAACTATTAAATTTAGGAAAAACATTTTTTAATTTTTTTTCAGTTCCTGTGTTCAGGAATCAGGTATTTTATAATGATTTACAACTGCATAAATTTTTGTGAGCCATTACTCCATGAGCTGTAATACCTTTTTCCTCACTCTCCTAAAGTTACCTACCTTTCTTGTCTAGATTGCCTTGTAGTGGTGACTACAGTTGTTTAAACAGATACACCTGACGAGTCAAAAGTATTTAAAAGCCTTATAAGCCCTTTTTCATCTGTTTTTGTGCTTTGTCCTACAACTAAAATATTCTCTTCATTAAACTTATATTACATTTTTACTCTAGGTCATTATTTCCATTACATATCCATTAATTATAGTTAAAATAAAATAATTTGAAAACACTCCAGCAGTGAAAATGCCCTCTTTAGTCACTTTTTTTTCTTCTTTATTAAGACCAACAAGTAATAAAAATAATAATAATAATTTAAAAAGCACAGCTTAACCAAAAAATGTGTAACTGAGGAAGAAAGCACAGCTTAACCAACCAATAGGCAACTGAGGGACCAGAACTTTTGTAGTCCCAATTTTATGCTGCTTTATTTTGCTTTTGTTCTTTTCTGTTTGAAGTGTCTCAAATTATAATGCTATTTAAATCATTTTTTGTTTCATATCTTAATTAGTGTGCAGATTAGTATTTAATATTTTTTTAAAATCAAAGTGATGACCTAATACCTATGTATTCATTGGTGATGTAGTTATGTGTTTATTGACTTCTTACTTTCTATATGGCGCAGTGGTACTGTCTAAGCTTTCGCCTTCACCTCACAGAACAAGCTGTGCAGAAAAACATTAACAGTCTCTGAAGGTCTGATTCACCATAGATCACCAAAAGCAGAGCAGTGCCAGTCTCCCTGTGGCCACTGTGTAATTGCTCATATTGATCCACCTAGGTCCCAGATTAACTTTTGCTGAAGACCTAAATACACTAAGCATTTCTGTGGGGAAAATAACTGGTAGCAAAACTCCACCCGCCACTTCAAATCGGCCACTTTTCCTATGGAGCAATTAGTGTCCTGTGTTCCACTTCTGTTTGAAGGAGCTCTGGATATAAGATGAGAAAACTTTTGGTAGGTTAGGCAGAAGAGGGAATTTTAGATATTTTGAAAGTAACAGGCTGTGTTTGGCCAGGACACAAAGTTCAACATCCCTATTCTTGCAATACACGGTCACAATGGTAATTTTATTGATTGAAAGTGGGTAATTTTTTTTCTTTTTTCTGAATGATATCAAAGAATTACAGAGCAGCAGTGAGTGGCATGGAGCTCTGCATAGCACCTGATCCACTCCCAGGATCAGAGCCATGTCAGCTAGAACAGGTTGATCAAGGTCATGTCTAGTCAGGTTTTGAGTAACTCCAAGGAGGGAAACACTGCAGCCTATCTGGGAAATTTGTTCCTACTACCCCATCAGTAAAACCAAAGCAAACCAAACCAAACCAAACCAAAACAAAACAAACCACCAAACCAAAAAAAGCCAAACAAACTAAAAAAAAACCCCTGTAATATTTAAATGGAATTGATGTTTTCATGGAATAGCATGTGTTTCAGTTTGTGACCATTGTTTCTGGTCCTGTCACAGGGCACCACTGAGAAGCATCTAACTACGTCTGCTAACTTCATCCCTTCAGAGTATATGCATCAGTCAATCAGTGCCCTTAACAGCTAGGAGGCTCTGATCTGTAATAAATATGGCCATATAATTCATTATTATCAACGCTTCTTTCACGACACATGAAATTCTCCATTCAGATCTGTGCCAAACCTGCCTGGCCACCAAAACTCTTAAAATGGAGATGTCACTTCCCCATACAAAACCTGCCCAGTGTGTATTGCCATGTTGCAAAGTTACTTTCTGCTTGCCATATTCTTCATTTACTGTGTGTCTCCCCTGAGGTCGTTGTGAGTGATTCACAGCTGTAGAGAAGTCTGTAGAGTCTGTACATGGAACAACAAAGTACTAGATATCAGTAGTAAGTGCTCTGACAGTTATCCCTTTTATATGAAAAATAAAATGAGTGGATACTGAAAATAGGGAGACATGGATATTTGTGAAGCTACCAGACATTAAAAACGTGGAGAATTATTTATGAGGAAATTTTGTATATTGTAGATACATGGCTACAAAATTGCAAGCCATACATTGACCTGTGAAGAACAGAACACTAAATGGTGTTCATTAGGTGAGAATCATCATCTATAGGTACTAAATTTAGAATAAAGCCACTGGAGGGGACAAAATGTTCAAGCTGCATGTAACAATACATGAGGGAGTGAATTGAGGCTGCTGAAGTTTTGCCTTGAACTAAGTGAGCTTTACTTTGCTTCCTTGCAGTTATGTTTTCCCAATATTCAGCAGCTGTAACTGAAGTCAGAGAAAATAAAAGGAAGAAAGAGATCTTTTACATGGACATTAAATTCCAAATACAAATATTAGACAGAGACACAGGGAAATCTGATGCTATTGCTTTTTACCTACCTTCAACTTAATACTGAAATCTTTGAACTACAGAAGCAGTTGTCCTGTATGCCTAGACATTTCATCTGTCCCTCTTTGCTATGTAATTATTGGAAACGTGTAGAGCACTTAAATCTAAAAATATCATTCAAAAACTTAGAAATAGACATGTTTTTATAGCCTTCTGGTTCCTCAAACTCCTTTATTTTCAGTTTTGACAGGTTCTTATTACAGCTTTTTTCTTCACTCTACTATATTTAAGGACCTGTCAATGTTTCTATTGTAATTTCCTATTTTAATAGCTTTTAAACTTAATTACTGTGGAAAAAAAATCAAAGAATGAAAAGAAGTGAAAAGAAGGGTATTTTAGAGCAGCAGCAAGAAAAAGATTGAGTTTGCAGGCAAAATTTGTATTCACTTTTATAAAGTGCTTTGGTTTGTACATGTTGTGTTACGCTTTTGAATATGAACATGTAGCATAGATATATATTATATGCTTTCTTCATAATCATGATGGTAGTTTTCCAAAAGAATTTCAGTTCCATCTAAGTGTGGTTTGTATCATTTGTTTGAACTGAAAACTATGCACTGTGAAGGCAAAAGAAAGTATATATGTAAAATGGATGGAAAATTATTCTGAATCATATTTTTCTGTTTGTGTCTTGGTCCTGAATTGAACTCGTTCTTGGCACAAGCTTTCTTTCATTTGTGCAATCAGCCACACAGACAGCAGAGTAGCTCAGCCTACTACCATTACACTTTTCAGTGAGAAAAGAACACCCTTTATTTCCTCATAGTAAAGAAATATCTTTAGAGTTATTCCAACTACAGGGGCAATTTGTTAAGCAGTTTGAAGATTTTACTGTGTGCCCTCAGTTAAATATCCAAAGAAAATAGCTATTTGTAAATTTTAATTAGTTTAACAAATAACATTTCCCACAGAATACCAAATAATTTATCTTTTTGTATCCAAGTAAATTGTCATCTACAAGATCCTACACAACTTCTCTGAACTGTCTTTCTTCCTAGGAATGGTATTCAGGACAAAATGTGTTATTACTTGTCCTTAGTAGTTCATATACAGCTGTGTAGGCACTCGCAGACTCTTTTTAGGGAAATAAGTCTTGATTCGAATCAGAAGTATATGTTTAGGTAACAGTGCATTGAACTCTACATTTTAGAAATACATTCCCTTTTTCACACATTGGATTGATGTCTGAAGAAGTGTTCCACTATATCTGACCAATTCTCAACTCAAGCAGGATTTATTTGTGTGGAAATAGCTACACAGTTCCCTACAATAACCCCCGCTGCCAGCCAGCTGCTTTGGCAAGTCTTATATAATTACTCTTTTACATCCATCAGGCACATGTGGGTGTTTTGGACCTTTTCAGATTTTTGGTATTTCCATAAAATTGTATTTCCATTTTTTTTTCTCTGTTACTGAACAGTAAGTATCCCATGTATATTCCATAGCCCTAATTAAAAGAAAAACCTAAAAAGCTCAACCATTTTAAGTTGTTAACAACAGAAGATATTTGTTCTGCTGTCTATGCCTTGAATATCTGTTGACACAACGAATTATCATTTGAGCAAACAGTTCATGAATTTTGATTTTAACTGTGATTCATTTCTCTGTTGTTGTTATAAATGGCTGCCTGTTTGTGCACCACACAGGCAGAATATGACAAGTCATCAGTGGCCTAAAGGTTTTTCTTTGCTTAAGGCTCTTCAGACTATGACTTTCAGCATCACTTTCCCTTAAAAGAAACTTCATCTGAAAATCTTGGGAATTTAAACACCTAAATTCATGCTGCCAACTGATCCACAGATTCCCGAGGGGAAATTTAATGATCAAAAAATAGTGAAGAAAGAAAATACCCAGGACATTAAGAAAGAGAAGCTTCATGGCAGAAACTCTAATCTTCCTGAGAGAGTTCTGCAAGTCACTTCTTTTCAATTTTTGCATAAATCATGGCCTAATTTAGCTGTGGCAGGCTCATAATGGGAATTAGAAAGCTGGTTATAAAAAAGAAAAGGGAAACAATGATAACCTTGACTAAATAGCAAGAAAAAATTGCAAGATCATCCCTTGACAAAAAGGAATCTTTGTTCCAAAGCAGCATTGTTTTACTAATTGAGCATATTACATGAGTTTTTACAACACAATGATTTGGCCACACACCTAAACAACTCTCAATCTTCACTCATGTTTTCTTACAGAGAACACGATTAAGGAAACATTCCAGTACCCAGAAATATTAAATGTTATGTGCTTTGTGGACTTTAGGCAAGAGACTTGCTTTTCCGTATCTCTGTGCGCAGTTAGGTGTAGTTTTGCTGACAAACTCCTGAAATTTCCATCCCTCATCTCAGGCCTCTTGCTTTACAGTGAAAAGATTCAGGAATCCAACTCAGATGAAAAATAGCCCCTTTATTTCACCTAAGCTTTGTTGTCTGGATTTGATTTTTTTTTTTGGCTGGATCATTACCCTTGTCAGCAGGTCACACAGATGCAGTCATGCCTGTGCCAGAGCAGCCCAGAAAGGACTGGAGTGACTAGCCATGGACTGGGACAGGTGCTCGCAGCAGAGCGTCCAGGACAGCACACACACCCAGTCTCTCCTTTTTCTGCCTACACATGCTCTGCACCAGTTAGGGCAAATGATTTACCCACACAAGTAAATTCAAAGCTGCCTTGTAATCCCAACTGGGATTTCACTGGGGTGCAATCAGTTGTGCTATTCAGCAGTTAGTCCCTGGCTGGATCTTTGCCTTCCTCAAGTGGCTGCCCCAAGTAGTCCCTAAGCATTTTAAGAGTTTGAGCATGCCAAAAGCCAGCTCTTCTGGACTGTCTGCATGCTGCCACTGTGTTTTAAATGCTAACATCATTGAATGGATGGAAGCAATTCTGTGACAGCTGACTTCAATATATGGGGGGAATATGCCTATTTATTTTCCTGATGGAGAAATAATCACTGTTTAAGTGGTACAGCACACGGGACTCTTACCTCAGCCATAATCTCTGGGCATTATCACTGAATTAGTCACAAGGTTAATAATAATTTCTGTGGCTCAGTGACAAGTCACCACAGAGCAATAATCTGTTTAAGGTCTGTAGGCCCCAAGTCCATTTTTAAGTTAGAAAGAAGCAGAATGTGAAAGTTCCCAGGGCATTGTGGGAAATTTCTGGTCTGAACCCAGATGTTCTAGATTGAAAAATTTTGTCAGACTCTAGAATATGATCATGCACTTTGATTATAAATTTTTATTTATATCACATTAAAGAACTATACTACATTTTAAGTGATGCTTACTATTTTGTTAACTCTACTAGTCAGCACCCATGATCTGTGTGGAGGCTACAAAGATCTACACATGGGCTGTCAGAATTCATTTTGCACTAGAAAATCTCCTTTACAGGGAATATTCTTCTTTATCTTTTATAAATCTAAAATAATTAGGGTGGCTTTTCAACAGATTATAGTCTATTGTATCAAGATTTAGTGATCTTTGTAGCTATATTATGAAATTTATTATTAAATTTCAAACTTTAGGAGGAATTTTGTGATGCCTTTAGCATCTTCTTTCACATTGTGTTCTGACATTCTCCAGTCTGTCATTCTCAAAAAATCAACGGACTCTCAGTATTTGTGTTCTAATTGGTCCCAGAGAAGAAGTCTATGCATATTTTTAAAAAGTTAGATATGTTTTGCAGAAAATTAAATTGTGTGCAATTACCTTAAACAAGTGATTAATTATTTAGAAGATAAAAAAAAATATGGTGGAAACTAGCTTTCTAATGGCCTTAGTAAAAAAAATGAATTACATTAGCCTAGAAAAAAATGCCACAATTAATCCGCATGATCATGATAGAAGATAATGACTCTCTTAAGATCAATGATCTTCAGGCCTCTGCCTAACTTTATGAACACACTTCAATCCATAAATGACCATAAATTTACTATCCAATCAGCAGTCTCAGTGGTGTATTTCTAAGCAATATATGGCAATGAAACTGCATCTTATCCAGCAAAAAGACACTTTAGGTCAGAACAAGGGATATCTCTCATGTTTGCATTTTGCACACTTTCAATTACTGTAGAACCTCATTCATTGCTGTTGTCAAGGTTCAGATTTGCTTCACTGTGAAAAATAGACACCATAGTTCATCATGAAAATTTGATGCCATTTTATCTATAGGGAAAGCCAAAGTATTCCTTTTTTTAGATAACATGAAAATTAGTATCACAAATCAGTACCACACTATTACTGATCACGGGTTACATTCCTTGTGTTTAACAGTATCAGTCACATGCTCTCATTTGGGCAAGGGATTAACTTAAAAGAATTTTAAATGTAAAGTTTCTCCCTAGTAAATCATAGTCAGAAGGCAAGAATTTGACAATATTCATAAAAAAACAACAACATGAGTGATCTATCACTGCTTGTAAATTGTAAATTCATTTACAACTGGGAAAGACACTATCTCTAATAAGATCCAGTTGTGTATAACATGAATTTTAACATGGCATATTACCAGTATCAGTGAAAATCACATTACTCTGATACTAGTGACATCCATGTAAGTAGATTTTCTACATATATACCTATACCTGAGATTCCTGTATTTCTCGTTTTTCTTTTCAATGGCTGTATACAGCTACTGTCCATAGAGCAAATAAATGAAAGTCGAAGGGAAAAGAATCATAAATGTAATGCACCCAGGAAGACTAAAAATATACTGAGGCTTCTTTTTAGAAGACTAGATTTGAAAAAGAAAAATGTTCTAACAAGGGCAGGCAATTGAGGCATTTAATATTTGTGAAGACTTTTAATGAGCATTTCTCAACCTTGCCCTTCCCTTCCACTTTCCTCTTGTTAAATCCTTTTAAAAAAATTATTTCTCCAATTTCTGGTTTTCAAATTTAACAAGTAAGAGAGTCTAAGTTAATTAATTTGCCGTTTTAATCTGATTATTAAAAAATATTTAGTAAAATTAGCACCAGCATTAATATCTGTAGGACTTCACTGGACCTAATATACTAGTAGGATTTTTTTCTCCTGCTGCAGTAGCCTGTCATCTCTGTACAGTCACTAACATGATTTTTGTATTATGTTCATTAACTATTATCTCTCTGCCTATGTTCACAGCAGATGTAATCAGCCTAGAGGTGGGAAATGTATCATCTAAACTTTATCAAAATGTCATTAAATTAACCATGCTCAAATAATTGAAACATATTTAAAAGATTAAAAATATAGAGTTTCTAGATAAAAACTCAAGAAGATGTATGAGAAAAGTTTGTTATTTTTATGTGTGTGATTTAAGGTCACATTGCACTAAATCCCCTCATTCCATAGCATGAAAAGTGATGATACGGTATTACAACAATGTAAAAAGGTGATATGGTGTCATAGAAGTACAGTTATGTTGGCATCAGAACAGGCACATTCTGATTCTGCTAAATGTTTATGTAGCTTTCCTAAACTTTCCAGCCTTACAAAGCTCTCGAACCATTGAGCAGAAGGATCTTTCATGACTCCGGTTTTTTTGTTATTTTGTAGGAGTGATCTCTTTCAATGTTCTCAGATCTATGCATTACTGACTCTATCTGTATTCAAGGGAATCTCTCAGACTCTTGACTGTTTTATGACTGTTTATTAATCTTATATTTTTACCCTTGTATTTTTGCAATTTTATATGCTTTTGTCTTTCATCCTCAAAAACTTTCTGAGTTTAATTTAGCACTGAAAAGTTTTTTTGTAGCTTGACTGCAAAGTTATCATTATCCAAAAATTAATCAGTCTTTCTTTTCCTCTATCAAAAATCAAAAGGCAGCTCTCCCCACACCAAAAATTGCAAAAATAGGTTTCAGACTAAAAAAAGCCCAAATGAGTCTACAAATAATCTCAGGCTATTTTGATAATAATCTCAGTCTATTTTGATAATTCTTTATCACTCCTATCTACAGAAATGAACATTGTTGTGGTTTAACCCCAGCCAGCAGCCAAGCCCCACCCAACAACTCGCTCACTCCCCCACCAGCAGGATCAGGGAGAGAATCGGAAGAGTAAAAGCCAGAAAACTGATGGATTGAGGTGAAGACAGTTTAACAGGGAAAGCAAGTCAAAAACATAGCCCCATACTAACCACTGCAAAGAAAATTATCTCTACTCCAGTCAAAACCAGCACAATACCCACAAATTTCCTGGACTCATTGACAACTTCTATTTTTCTGATATATTACTTCACAGTTTTGAAACACTTTTACTATTTACTCTTTCATTGTCAGCATTTTTTTTAAGGCTTCCTTTCTCTTACTCTGGTACATCTTGGCTGTGAATGGATTCTGATATCCTTTACTAATAAACCAAAGTCCAAACCATTTGCAGGCATCAGTTCAAAGCAAAATGCTTTGGAGCTAAAAAAAAAAAAGTAAGATAATACCATTTTTTTCAATTAATGTTTCTTTTCCTTTTCTTTCTTTTCTTTTGTATTGTTCTGTTCCATTGCACTGCTCCTGAAAAGCATTACTGTTAAAGAATAACTGAGATTGGATAAGGTTTCTAGAAGCCATCTAGTCCAATATTCCATTCAAAACATGACTGACTGCATCATGTTTCCTCAGGAGTTTGTCCAGGCCAGTCTTGAGTGTCTCCATGAATGGAGATTCTACAGCCTGTCTTGTCAACTTATTCCAGTATTTGGACACCTTCACAGTATGTTCACTTCTTTATATGTTGTCTTGTATTCTAATTTGTGTCTGCTACCTCTTATTTTCTGTATCTTCAAGTCCAGCTGTGTCTTCCACTCTTCCCCATACTCTCCAATAGATGGATATACACAGAAGAAATTAAAAAAAAAAAAAAACAAACAAACAAAAAAATCTATCCTTAACCTTCTTTTCTCCAGGCTAAAGAAAAAAAACTTCAACATTTTCCAAGCCTCTACTCATTTGTCATGTGCTTTCACCCCATGAACACCTTTGTGTATCTCTTCTGGACTCACTCTGGTATGTCAATATAATCAGTGTCTCAGACATAATCCCAAGAGAAAAAGTGCCAGATAGAGGGGAATGATTGCCTCTCGGAACCTGCCAGCTGCCTTTTACTAATGCAGAAAGTGGTTGGTGGTTGACTTTTTTACTGCAAGGGCTCATTGCTGACTCATGTTCAGCTTGGTGTCAACCAAGATCCTAGGTAGGTCCTTCTCTGCAGACCTGCTTTTAGCTAGTCATGCACAGAGCTCTTCTTTAAAGATTTTGAACTTTATAAAAATACCAAGGTTTGTCTCAGTCCATTTTTCCACCCGCTGAAGTCCATCTGAATAACAATCACCCTCTCAATTTGGTATCATTTGTGAACCTACTCCATGCAGTCCTTGCCATTGTACAGGCCATTTATAGAACCAGTAAACAGCAGCAGTTGCTCTATAAGACTGTAAGGAATGCCAGCTAGTAACCAACCACCAGCTGAATTTTATAGCACTGAGTACAGACTTTTGAAACAGAGTGTAACCTATTCATTCCCCACACCCACACGAAGCAGGGCCTGTTACACAAATGCTTGGCCCAGGATCAGCTGGCCTTGATGCCTTCTCTGATGAGTATTCCTCCTCCTTAGCTACTCCCAGGCCACTCTGCCTGTCCTGAAGTTACAGATCTACAGCTGTAAGTGGCCTACAGGCCAAGGTCTAGGAAGACTGCTGTTGCCTGAAATCACACATTTTGAGTCTTCCCCATCTTGTGAGTTTCCATCTACTGTTCCTTTGAGTGCAGTTTCTAGCTGACCCTCATTTCTTGTTTCACATAGCCTGGGCTTTTGTTTCTTCAGGATCTCTGAGAACACCCTATCAATCACCTCTCCATCCTCTCTGATGTCCCGCAGTCCACATGCACTGCTGCACTAACAACTGGGGCTGTGGCAGTGGCACTCCAGCCTGACAGGTACATTGCTGCCTCTCAAGCACCACCCAAAGAGGTGCTCAGGTCAGTTCTTAACAGCAGTCAGCTGAAGACAGAAAGCACAGGCTGTCCCTAAGCAGAAAACAACCAAGAGAAGCCTACTGTTAGCTGATAGAAGCAAAAGTCTGGAAGACAATCCTCACCAACAGCAAGTCACCAGTAAGTGCCAGAAAAAGCTCTCAAAAGAAGATGGGAACCATAGCAGTAACAGCTAGTTCCCATTTGCTGTGCTTTGGGAACTGTGTTTGCTCTAAAGACGATTTTTTCATTGCTCGTTTGTATTTTCTCATCTGGGATAGGAACATTTTCTCAACTTTTTTTTTTCTCAGCACTTTCCTGGTCACTTCATTTTATGTCCATCTCATATTTATAAAGAAAACATAAGTTAAAAAAATAAAATCAACGTTTCTAATTACCCCATATTATAAATCCAAGCTAAACTAAGATTTCAAAATTATTTAATCAGAGGAGAAAGGAAATAATTCATTTTACTGTAAGTGAGAGATAGCTCAGTGCTAGGGAGGTTTTGGTAAATGTTCCACCTGAAGCTTGAATCTGCATCAGGCAGGCTCGTCGTGCAAGGTAGTGGTTGCTCTCCAGCAGGCTGATGGAAGAGCCAAACAAGATTCTAGGACATGAAGACTCTGTACTGCAGCATCAGTGACATGTATCAGCTTGGATTTCTCTCTTCCTATATGTCTTAAAAGTCAGTGACTCACTTCTAGTTTAGATATGGATCCACTTCAACTCAGAAACTGAAATTGCTTATATTTTAAGCAAATTTTCCACTAAATAAAGCTAAAAAAGTATTAGCAGCAATGTACTCTTAATTCACCTCAGACCTTAAGTGAATTCAGGAGAAATTAGGCTGAACAGTTCAGACTTCATGACTGACATCTCTGTAGCTTCAGACTAATCTTTGTCAACCTATCTCCTTGTTTTAGGATTTCTCCTTATTCTCCTTATTCTGATTTCATGCCTCGCTAAGCTCTGAAAAATTCCTGTCTCAGAGCACAGTATGCGCTAGTTTTGCTCTGACAGCTTTGTAATGGGAATTCTAATACTTATTACATTTTTTTCTAGGTAAAAAGAAGGGAAGTAAAAGACCCTGTGTGATAACATTGCCTGAGTTATAATATGACAACAGAGGTGCTGCTTTTCACTGTTAGAGGTTTAATGCCAATTAAGAATAAACTGCACCATGTACTTTATCTCTGTATTAAATATCCTTCAGATGAAAAGCAGTATTTCTGGGGACTTGAAATTCCTAGTACTTCCAGAGCTAAGTGCAGCGTTCAGAAAGACACATCAGTTGAAGTTTTTATCACCAGATTCCCCTTAGTGGTGAATTTGTCTTGAATCAGATTTTGAACACTTCCTCACTTTTGCATTCAAGGCACTGTGCATTGTAGTTGTGTTGTTGTGTTTTGCTTGGCATCTTTATTCTGTGCCCCTTTTCAGGATCAAGGCCCACACAATAGTTCTTTGTTGTCCACTGATTACCCACTCAGGGATGTCTTACATCCTCTTTGATATTTCATTAATACACAGAGGTTTCTAAACTCGAATGTCAGCTTAAAAGACTCATGCAATTCAGGCTGTTGAATTTAAGCATGTACTTTTTCCTTTAAGACATTATTCCTGCTTGATGTTTGACTTGGCATTATGGCACAACTGCACTTTCATGTGACATTGAGATAAAAGCATATACTAGAAAGTATAATCCAGATTTTGTACTGAAGAGAATCCCCTGTGTCTAATACAAAGTCCTATAAAAAGAAATACTTGCAACCGCAGCAGTAACCGGATCCTTATTTATTAAAATTCATTTATTCCTTAGCAAGGGACTTCCTGTTCAGCTGAATGTAATTTGCCCTAATATTAATGAAAAAAATTGTCACTGTAAAAACATAATATTGAAACGAACTAATTCAGACACTTCCAACAGGACCCCAGAGTGTAGGGAACTGTGTAATAAAACTAACTATACATTGGTTGGATAATAAAACCAGGAGCACTGTTCATTTGCAGATCATATCCTCAATTTTTTAACTTTTAATTCTACAATTAATCAATTTTTATTTAACTTCTATGTGTCTGCTACTTTTTCCTTGCATGTGTGTTGGTTTCTGTGTGTGTGTGCTTTTATTTGTTGGTTTTTTTAATGTAGATAATTTTCTTCCAGGAATGAGGTATTATTTTAGGAAATAAGACTAAAAATAAAAATAAAAATAAAAATACTTCTACCAATTCATTGGAGTTAAACTTACGCATGGGAAATTTTTTTATGACTGTTATGTTACATTTCCTTTACTGCCGTTCACACAGGTTTGTGAACAGATAAAATACATATTGCCTATATTCATAAGTATTGAACTTGTGGCACCATATTTTTGCCCTGTCATCCATTTGGCCTGAAAATTGAGTGCACAAATGGCCTAGCATTAGGTGTCTCTACCTTGCTGGTAGCTCCTCTCCAGGTTACTGCAGAAAAGAAGTCCTATTACCCTTTTCAGCTCATCAGTAATGTAAATAAAAAAAGATGTTTCTATTTACCTTGACACATCACTTGAATTCATTTTCAGATGACCAGTCTTCAGTTGCATTTCTTTCCATGTACGATTTGTTTCTCCTCTGAGCTCAGGCATGTTTCTTAGTAGTACATATGGCAAACACCTCTCAGTGATACAAGGTCAACTGAGTAAAGCCAAAGGATAACTTTGGGTATTATCTCCAGGTGGTTCTTCACAATAACACGCTTTTTATGCTTTGATTCATTCTGTTCATCATTAAGAACCTTAAATGAGAAAGTACTGTAGTTTAGAGACTTCTTTTTGTTTCCTTTCAAATGATCCAAACAGCTGTTCTTTCTCCCTGCTTAAAGTCCCTGTGTAATGTATCTTTTTTTTAGTGTATAGCAAAATGCAGTTTGCCTTTCTGTATATTACATTCCCTCCATTATAGCCCCTTTTCCAATTTCTGTGATGATTTTCAAGCTGTTTATTTACCTAGTTTAGTTCTGGACCCCTTTCCAAGAAATAACTTTTTCCCTTTACTTGAGAAACAAATTCCTTAAAATTTTTGTATCTTTAACTTAATAAAAATCATTTTACTCTACATTCCAGTCCTTTGTCCAGTGAGTAAGTTCCCAAGGTTCCATCTGTAATCCAGTCACTGAGCTTCTACATTTTTTCTCAGGTCCTGTATCTAGGAATAATGTGGAAAAAAAGAGTCAGTTTTCTATCATGTTCAGGAATACCTTCATTAACCATGTTTAGTATTTATTATTCAATCCATGCCGTAGTCTCCAACTGTGACATGATTTTAGGAGGCATTTTCTTGTTTGCTAATATTTCAAAGATATCTTCCCAAACTGAAATCTGAGTCTTCCTGCAATCCTTTCAGACTTACAGACTTCCTTAACTGATCAAACTGAAAGAAATCAGCTCCAAGAAGCTTGTTAATTTTAAATATCATGCCTAATATTTCAGAACTTAAGAATTACCAGAACATAGCATTCACAGTTAAATTTCTCTCTATTTGGGGCTTCCCAGCAGTTCTTAAAGTATCAACCTGAACTATGGTGTGAGCAGATTAACAAAGGTTCCAGTGAGGACGCTGCAGGCAGACACTGCCCCATCAGCCCCATCTGGGAAGTGCTTGGTTAAGAGAAGGACTGAAGAAGGATTTGAAGGGAAGGGTACTCTGAACACTGACAATTATATTAAAACTCTGCTTAGCTTGTATATGGAAGCCAGAAGAAAATCAGGCAAATACTTTCCTAATATAGAGGAAAGTATCAAAATTATATAATTAATTGTGCCTTAAAAGCATGTGAAAAAGGAAATGGCAAAATTGCTGTCATATATTGAACCAGCTGAGCCTTTGCTTTACTACAAAATTAACAGTTCAATTACAGAAACAACTGAAGCATTTCAGTGGTAATATTAAAAGCATCAAGATTTGCATTGATATTTCCACAATACACACTTCAAGTAAAAAAATGAGCAAAAGGTAAAAAAATGTAGAGATTGATCAAGAACGATCATCCAACAAAAGAGGTAGTTCTTAGGTGAACACAGAGTGCAAGAAAATGCACTCAGCTTTAAAATTCTCAATTCTGGACTTCAAAAGCATTTTCCTTTCTCCTTAAATATTGAGGACAGGAACTTCTTATTGTAGATTGTAGCTTAATGCTCTTTATGATGCTAAAATCTTGCTAGAAAAGAAAGAAACACCTGCCATGCTTTTAATGCATGTTCTGGAAGCTTAGAAATTGCTCTGAAGCTGCTTTCATTCTCATAGCAGGATGATTGAAAAAATGAGCATCAATGCCCCAGGTTCCTAACAGCACTCTGTGGATCTCTGCGGTAGATTTCTCTGCAGCACTATTATCCATGTACTGTTAACTTAGATTTTGCACTTAGCAAGTGGAGAATTTTGATCAATAGGAGGGATTCTACTCAAGGGACTCTGGATAGGCATTAAAATTACTGAAGCAACTAAATGAAGTCTCAAGGAGTCTTGACAAATTACAAGTTGCAGCGCTTGTCACATTCTTAGCAGTAAACTGGCTGTGAGCAGAGAACTGCATCAGAAATGGATAAAACGTGAAACAGTTAAAGCACTGCAAGGTGACACCTTTCTCATTTTGTAGGAAATATCAATTTCCCATTAAAAGATTCATAGGTTGAGCCCAAAACATGATGAAGAAACTGAAATGTCTCAATGAATAATATGTAAGTTGATTAGTTTTAGCATTTAGAACTATCACAGAGGATTTCTATCCCAGATCTATATAGAGAAAAAAAATCTTGTATTTCAATGAATGTAAATTATTCATAGTTATGAGAAAAAGAACAAATGACATGAAAAATTGAATTCAGGTAAAATCAGAGGTTCACAAATGTTGAAGAGCCATGTTGTTTGTCATTACATGGGTTCATCAGTTTTTAACCAAAAGGTATTGAACATAACCTAATTGAACTACTTATAGTCCTTTCACTTCATCTTCTAGCATCTGAAATGATCAACAATTTCATAATTCAAACAGGGGCAGAAAATGTAATGGAAAGGAACAAATAAAATTACATTTGTTCTTTCCTAAGAAATTATTTTTTGATATAACAATTCAGCTTTCAAAAATGTGCAAATAATACACTCGCTATCAGTGTTGCCTTAGTATCCATTGTGCTAGGCACTGCTCAAGCACATGCATTTCCCAGGTGAGGATGCAAGTTGGTACAACGAATGATGTTTATGTGAGCAGGTTTCTTTCTTTGTGGAAGAAATGTAATTGATTATTTAAAATCCAGAAGTCAAGATGAAAAGCTTGTGCTTTCTGTGTAGAAAAGTTGGCACTGTCAGTTTGACCCAGGACACACTGCTAGTCATGAGACACAAATACAGCATATAGTAGTATTAGTGAGACTGACAGTCAATATGACACATGAAAACAATAGAAATATTTCCTGGGATATATGTTGAAGCTCTCATCAGATCCTCCCTATATGCTAAACTCTGTTAACAGAATAGAATGGGAGTTGACATGCCCCTTTTTAAGATGACATAAATGCATTTCTGGGTTAAATGTACAATTCAGAAAAGGTATATCTTAACCATTGTAAGCTATACTCTAAGTTTCTACTGCAGGGAAAAAAATAACTTCCTCTTGTTCATAAATAGCAGCTTCGAAAACTGCACTTAATGAAACGTCCACTGACTGATTTGATCACCCTGGAATATCTTTATGGTTTGTGATTTATAGACAAGCAAAGGGTCATGGGAACTGTTTACCACATTAATGGTGATATATGAGAAACTTTGATTTGGTGGACAAGATCTGAGGCCAAATTATGCCCTGAGAAACAGATGGGATGTGAATGGGAGCTGTGTGAAACAAACACAGATAAATGAGGCTGTAACCTGGGCTGTGCAGTACCCAGGAACGAGTCATATAAAGTTTCCTCTGTCAAACTAGAAACTTAGAAGCAAGTGAAACTCATAGATGTTTTAGAATACACAAACCACTGAATTGGCCAGTCATGTCCCTGGTCACAAGGTTCCTAGTATTTTCTGCCTCCACTAGATCCCTTCAGTGAGACTGTCTACTAACTGGCATTTTGTAATGTTGAGTTGTTAGTCTTCCCTTCCTCATCTCAGTTACAGATTTCTTACATTCTCAGCTGTCATCCCTGTGTTTTACAAGTGTATGTGGTTTTTTTAAGTTACTTGAAAAGCTGGGCCTTGATTTGTAGTACAGGCAAACTAAAGAAGTTCATTGCTAATAGCTTCCTGAGTAATTGCTTTCAGTAGCTGTTTGACAGGGCTTTATCTTCATCCCTTTTCCTGTTCAAGAGAACATAGGTAATTAAATTTGACACTTTTGTCATGACACTGCATGTCTAACGTATCACTCAAGAAAAGCCAGAGGGAGTCTGCAGACCTGTGTCATTCCTACATGCAATTCAGAAACACATCAAGTTTCCACACTGTTTGGAGATGCTTTTGTGAGCATTGTGGATGTTGCAGATAATGCCATCTTATTGTAGTTGACTTCAGTGTCTTTTTCTCTCATCCTCTCCTCCTGCACTCAACACGAATTGACTCCACTGCTCTTCATCAAATTCTTTTGGAAACTGATGTATTTCACCAACATTTTTTGTTGGGTAAGTCTCCCATTCCAGTGAAAACAGCATTTCTGGGACTTCTGTCATGTACACTGCAACTTCATTGTCCTCAGAACTCTGTGGATGTAGAAGTTGATTTTGCCCAATCCTTTCTGTAATATTTAGGAACACACACCCTATTATTTTCATTATCTGACTTCTATAGTTTTGTAGGGATTTTTATCAGAGAGAAATTTTTCTGGCCATTGAATTATTTGCTATGATTTCACATATTAACACTTTTTAATGACAAGCAAAATTAATATTGAAAAATGTTCATACATATTTAAATACTATTGCTTTTATATAAACAGCTTCTAGCATTAAAGATCCTTAAATATTTGTTCATAGAAATTTTTTTCTAGGTACTTGCATGTACAAGTCAATATTTATTTACCTGCACTGAAGCTTCTCTCTGTGCAATACAGAACTCAGGTTATTTTAATGTGTGCTACCTGTATTATCTCCAGTCTTAAATACAGAAAGTATAAACATCAGATTTAACAAATTCATTTGGTATAAATTTCTTTCTAAAAGTGAAGCACATTTTACTTTTAGAAGAGACCTTCATAGACTTTTGATTTTAAAATAAAAACTCTGCTGACCAATATACACAATTATTTCTAACATTTATTTTCTGATATTTTTCAAAATCTCTATAGAAGAAATGCATTTATTTTTATGTCCTTTCCTGCTGTTCTTCACTCATGACAGATAGCTAAAGCCTGATTTACAGCAATTTATTTTAATTAATTCTGGACACCTGCAACCTGTAATTGATTTGGCACTGATATAAATTTCCTGACTCCAATGCATCTATTACACTGCCTTCAATTATATTCGGCTTCTCCTTTGGATATGGTGACTTGCCTTAGCATGGAATTAATTGATTTTATTGTTGCTGTTTAACTTCTTTTCATTTATATTTCCTTCCTTCCATTGGTTCAAAAGATTGTATAGAACCACAAGATAAAATTATGCTACAATTTTCACAACCATTATCCCAGTTAAATGGGGATTGAATATCTGTAGACTGAAATGGGTATAAAAGTATGTTTATTTAGGGGTTCAGACTACTTCTAGGCACTGAGCCAAGTTCATCACCGAAGAATCATAGGCTGCTGGGCTTTAAAGAAAAAAATCTCTCAGCTAATATAATATTTTTATTAGCATTTTTTAAAAGGAGAATATTTTGATAGTACTGATACCCTCTTCCAATTATCTTCAAATTTCTTCCCATGTCCTGCCAGTTTCAGGCTCAATATGTTTAATTTCCTCAATTGTGTAATTAGAATAAGATAGAAGTATTTCTAAGATGTTAAGCTGTAGAGTTCTTTTCTTTAGTGTAAAAAACCAGTGATGTGATCCCCACTTGGAGTAATGAGGATAAGATCTCTCTAGGATCCCTGACCTCAACAATTACTGAGGATACCTCTGTCAACCATATTCAGGAGAATGACCAAAAAATATAGAACTAATTAGAAGTGCCAGAAAACTGTCTTCTGAGGAGCCTAATCTTTAACTGCAGGGAATATCCTCCACAGGCATACAGGTGGAAAAAGAATAATTTGCATTTAAAACTTTAAGAGATAAGTAACCTTCATCAACCTGTTCTACAAGATTAAATACCCACAGTAAATGTATATTAATCACTAGGTATATTTTCTTTATGCTCTGGGGCAAATACAGGGTTATTATGGGGAACATATTAAATATACATACTATATCTACACTGTATTGTATGTATTTATAAATTATAAGATATTTATATTAAATTTATGTATTAAAATGTGCATATTACATTATTTATTATATACATACATATGTTATGATATGCATCTGACCATGGCCTTTTATTTCTTGCTGCTATAATAGAGGAGATGCATGTACTGTTTTTGGCAAATACCATTAAGTTCTTATTATTTTTTTCCTGTGTACTTGAATGAGCAGTATACTGAGGATACAGAATAACTACCTGTTTCAGGCAATTCCATTCTCCTTTGCTTGTCTTTATGGTTTATTGTACACTGATCATAACAGGTCTTAAACTGAAACAAAAAAAGAAAAGGTTAATAAACCATGTATACACTAGATTAGATATTGATGAAATGCTCTATGCCAGTAAGAAAGAAGCTCTGCATGGCAAGAATCACTTAGTCTGCTTGACAATCTCATAAGGGAGGGGAGGAGGCATGTACCTTACTACCTTTCCCAGGGATTCTGCCACAGAAAGTTAGCCTAAATTTAAGAATAGAATTCCAACAAAGGAATGATATCAAATCACTGTTTCTAAGTTTGAATATTTTCAGGTTGGGATTTTTCGTTTGTTTTGGTTTTTTTCTTAAACTTGCAAGAGTCTTTTATCATTGCTTCTTGTGGAATACGTAACATAGTCCAAAATTTGTTTCAGTGGAGATAAAAACTTCTAGATAATCATCTGAAAGTCTTATTTTTTTTGCATTTTCTGTAAAACATTCTTAAACTGTCAGGGTGTCTCACTGTCTCTCTCAATGAACAGAGATGAACTGTAGGGACTGAAACATGACTTTGACAAGGACTGCCATTACCTTAATTCACTTAATTCTTTGGATTCCTCATCTTGACTAGTGGGATGGGAGTAATGTTTCTAATTTATTCTTCAGAGGCTTGCAGGGTTAATTAGTCATATAATCAGATCATCAGTCAGGTTGGAAGGGACCCAGGAAGATCACTAGTCCTAGTCCTGATCAAAGTTGAGTAAACAGTGAATCAGACCAGGCCGTCATCGTACTTTGATGTATTTACAGCAATTACTTTTAAATAAGTAACAAAATTAATAGCAATCATTTGGGGGAAAAAAAATAATGTGTGGCTACATATTGTGACAATGGAATAAACTGAGTTTGGGAGGAAGCATCATCACAAGAAAACTTAGTATTGAGTTTAATTTTCAGAATTTAGCTGATGTCTCTACATGTAGTTCAAACAAGAACTTACAGCTACCTAGAAGAGAACAGATTCGTTTTAATTAACATTGGACAAAATATGCTGAAAAAGACCATGGCCTTATGGTATTTTGGGCTGAACTAGAACTAATCAAACTTTATATTTTTTCATCAATTTAATTTTTAAAAAAGCTTTAGAACTATTTCTTTTCAACTAAACGGTATTTGCTTACAAGGGATTCAAGTATTTCTAGTGCAACCTTGTACCAGAATATGTGGCAGAAAATCCCTATTTTCCTGAATGATAAGGCAAGTTCTCTTTATATTTTTTTTTCTGTTGTAGCAAAAAAATCCTATTTGAGAATACTTTAAAATTATCTGTCTTGAAATTACGTAGGATACTAACAAAAAGAAGAACCTTGTTCTGAGAGCTCACTGATTGTGTCATTTGCCTTAATTTGTGAGTTAATATGCTGGTATTGTTCCTGACTGATTTTATCTTTGTTCAAAGCTGCAATAGGAACAGTAAATGCGCTAAATAAATTTACAGTTTGGTAACTTATAAGACCAAAATTTGATCAGTCATTTATCTTCTAAAAAGGATGTAATATCCTTCTGTAGCTTGAGGACCCTGAAGTGTTATGAATTAATATAGGACTTATTAAGAAATGAGCTTATTAAAAAACAAAATTGGCCACTCTAAGTAGCAGCATTCCTGAGGTAATATTCCTTACATTTTCTGTTTCATATATTGCTGGCAAACCACTGGCATTGCCTTCCAAGAGAAATTTTTGTTATGATTACAAGCTGATTTTTTTTTTTCCTAACTAACTTTTCCTGTATTTCCTATACTGGAAATAGCATGACCAAAATTTCTTGTTTGTCATCTGATGAGCTTGTACAAAAGTCACCACACAACATGTTTCAGATTGACACACTTGTGTCCCTTTAGCACATTTCTCAGGGTAAATGGGCAAATTATGTCTTAAGTTTCATCTGGATGGATTTTTTTCATGGTTCATTATCTCTCCTGGTGCCTCTGACTGATGGTGGACTTCCCACATGTAGTGAGCCTGTAGGCAGCTCTTACTCTGACAAACACACTAATCTTCATGCATTTGATGCTTCCCTTCAGCTTATACTGAGAAAAGCCAAATAAGTCTGTGAACCTTGACTCTTCCTTTCTTACAGTGTACAGATATCTTAATAATCTCTACAAAAAAATGCTTTCATGTGTCAATAAAAATGCTTTCTTCCTGCATGGCACAACTCTGTGAATGCTCAGTGTCATCTGACCCCATCATGGCCTGTCATGTATGATCAAGTGAAAATTTTAGATTTGTGAATAAGTATTGTCAGAAATGGCATGGATGGCAAATACACATAAAGGCAATAGAGTCTTCAATACCTCTCAGTGCCTGTGAAGAAGTGACAGTATGCAGCGACTGCTTTAAAGAGGCACTGATCTCAATTATTTCAAAGCAAAATATGTCATAGAATCATAGAATACCCAGTTGGAAGGGACATCAAGGATCATCTGGTCCAATCTTTCTTGGCAAAAGCACAGTCTAGACAAGATAGCCCAGAAACCTGATTAGCTGAATCTTAAAAGTGTCCAGCATTTGGAAATCCATCAGTTCCATTGGGAGGTTATTACAATGGCTGATTGTTCTCATTGTGAAACATTTTACTCTTCTGTTCAATTGGAATTTCCTGAGGAGTAAATTGTACCCACTAGCCCTTTTCTCTTTCATGTAGCTCCTTGTAAAAATTGAGTTTCCCTCTTCTTCAAACAGTGGAGCATGCTGATAATTCAGTTCTCTAAGCTGTTCCTCACGTCAGGCTTTTCAGCCCTTTGACCATCTTTGTGGCCCTTCTCAGGAGTCTCTCCAGCCTCTCCACATTTTTTTGATATAGGAGAGACCAAAATTGAACACAGTACACCAGATGTGGCCTGAAAAGCACTGACTAGACTGGGATTATGGCTTCTTTAACTCTGCTAGTGACACCCTTGTTGATGCAGCTCAGCATCCCGTTGGCTTTCCTTGCTGCAACAGCACACTGTTTGCTCATACTGAGCTTGTCCACCAAGACCCTCGAGCCCCCTTCCACAGAGCTGCTCCCTAGCCAGGTAGATCCCAGCCTGTTCTGCACTCCTGGATAATATTTTCCCAATTGCAAGATCTTACACTTGTCCTTGTTGAACTTCATAAGGTTCTTGTTATTCCACTCTTCCAGCCTATCGAGATCTTCCTGGAGAGGGATCTCCTTTCTGAAGTATCTACTTTCCCACTCAGTTTGGTATCATCAGCAAACAAATATGATCAAAGTTATAGATAAAATATGATTCAAAACAATGCTTTGATGCTAAATGGAAACTATACCATGAATGTTGGAAACATCCTATCATGGAATACTGATCATACTGCAGTTGTAACAGAACTCATGTCTCAAAAGAGATAATTCCACAGTGCTATACTAACTTTATGCTATCTGCTCTAAAATTAAATTAAAATAGTATCATAAGACAAAGGTTAATTTTACTTTACTTAAATACCCAGTTTATCTAAAGTTCAGTGTACAAAAGGGGCTTCACTTTGATTATTACCTCCAAAGAATATAAAATTAGTGTCTTCTTCTTAGTGTTGCTAGCATATTTCTTGTTTTCTAAAGACATTAATGTCCATGTCCAGGCAGCTCTAATCTCTTCAGTTACCTCACTCCATACCAGGCAAAGGCTGAATTTAGCCTTCTGCTTTGTTGGTGGTGTTGTAGTGAAATGGCTCTGTTAGTTGTCAAATGTGATTTTCATCTTGTATTTGTTTTTTTCTATACAACCAATTATTGCATAGACCAAATTAGCATGTTCAGCAGGTTTTGGCATATGATAGGTTTATGAAAGAGGGGAAAACACTCTGACATCAAATAGAATTACTATGTTGAGTATTGCATTGTGATTTACTGCAAAGATAAATAAAACAGGGAACTTTTATCAGCTCAGTCCAAACCTGCTTTGTTGGTAATTCAAAACATTGAGCAAGTCTTGTAATATATCAAAGGAGTTATTTACTATACAGATAGACAGCAACTATCAAATCCAAGGAATTATAATTTCTGCTACCTCAGGACAAGTTGTACAATAGCTCAATACATTCTGTATCCTAAATCCAGTGGCAATAGACAAGAGTGATCTTCTGCTTTCATGGAAATGTGCAAGAGGCAGCTTGTCTTTTCCCATGCTTTGCACTACTTCCAGGCTATCATCCACTGTGAACCAGGAGCTGCATGGTTGGAATGGCGTACCCTTATCACTAAATGTTCTTAATTTTCTTCTGTCATGAAGTGCATTGCTGGATGCCAAGCATATACTCCTTTGTCAGTGCTAATGAGGAGAGCCAAGAAAGAGCATGGGAACAGATTATTTCTTAGTGTTATGGAGGCTAAAACTGTAATAGGCTGTTAGTTGATCTAGTCTGCATTGCTTTACAGCTCAGATCCTCCTTATTCCCTGACAAGTAGCATGTTTGAGTACAGCAAGCCTTCATTTAAGAAGAAACCTAGATTTAATACAAATGCGTAAAAGGATAGGTATAAGGCTCTTCCTATGATAGTTTTGGGAATTTCTTTCTAGCAACTAATTTTTCTTTTTCTGTATGTTCCTGCTATTTGTATTTCTAGTCCCTTTCCCCTCCAGGTTATGACTTCCACCTTGCTACAACCTCCTTTCAGATTGTCCATTCAAACATATTTCATACTCAAGTTTTATTTTTCTAGAGTAATCATGCCCTCTTAGGAAAAAAAAGAACAAAACCCAAACCAAGCTAAACAAACAAAAGCAAGCAACAAAACAAACAAACAAACAAAAAAATGAAAACAAAAACAAGCAAAAACCCAAAACTGAACAAATACTTCTAAAAACCACAGAGCATATTTTCAAGCTGAGTATCATGTTCATAAGTCATTGTGTTTGTCTTAACTCTTGTAGCTAAGGGTGGAATAAGAAACCAGTAAAATGCATTATCCTCTATCCTGAGTGATGGATCTCCACTATCAATCAGAGGTAGCAGGGAAATCTCTCCACTCAGGCTCTAAAACACAACAGATGTTGTTCTGCCAGTTTTCATTATGCTAAAGTAGTGTAGCAACAAGAGTGTTTCTGAATTTTTGAATCTGATGTTATGAGTTTTCTTAGGAATAACAACCATTTCAAGTTTCTCTTTTGACATTGAAACACAGCACTTAACAGCCAGCACCTCTGCTGTTCTTATATTTAGCAGCAAAGCAAACTAAGGAAAACAATCCTTGTAAGAGATTTAGGGACATTAGGATCTGTCCTGCAAGTTGATAGCAAATAACTATGTACAAAACATTCAGTAGCAGGGGCTAGAATGAAATGTAAGCAGTTCTTCAGACTTTTATCTAGTGTCCTCAGCTGTGCAGTGTTAATGAATTTTGAAATTACCATGAATTTTAACTACTACTCAGCTTTATTTTTAATTGATTTGTTTACAAAATGCATGCATTAATCACGTTAATGTCATATTTTATCATTTTCAAAATTACCTGATGGCAGTTGAGGAATTCCAGATAAAACAGCTTGTTTCTCTCTTTTTCAAATGCATTATGAAAGGTGATACAATGAAAAAATGAAGTTATTACTAATTTATTCTTCTGAAGAGAGTTCATAACAGATTTTAACATATTTTCTCAGACCCATTTCATTTCAGTATTTTATGACTATGATTGAAATTATAACCCTGTAAGCCCTTTACATAAATGTTCCTGAAAGAAAGTTTTAGGCAATAAGCAATTAAGTGTGTTAAAAAAATTTAAATCTTGGCTCTAGGTATATAAAGGGTAATTAAACCACTAATTTCTGTGACTAGAGAAGGTTATTCTTGAGTTCTGTATAGAAAAATGTATACTAATTAAACCAATATATACTAAAAAATCTGTTACAATTATAGATATTGAGATTATTAAAAGGCTATTCCTAACTGCCACTCTTTTGCATAATTATTTTTACATAATTGATACTGTTTTGATTGATAGCCCTCTGACACAGTGCAGATAAGGAGATAGTGGTGTGGTAGCCTACAAAGCCACAGTACTGTAGAAATGTGGAAAGGAGAACAAGATCAGGCAGGGCCTTCCAATTTTTGTCTATTTTGATCCCATCCATGCAAGGACAATAATGTACAGTTACTTTCAAGAGCACCTGCTTGTGCAGTAGTGGTGTTTATTTCCAGAATTTTATTGGCTGACACAGAACTCGCCAACAGTGCACGACCATATGAGATGCTGATTTTGCCCTACAGAGCAGCAGATTGGTGTCATGGCAGGCTGAGCTCAGGCTGCCTTCATGAGGACAATGGACATCAGGTTGGCATTGACACTAGATGAAGAATTAGTCTAAGAAATAACCAGAGGTTCAGAGCATCTTCAAAGCATATGGTTCTCCAGTACCTGTTAGGCTGATGCAGCCAGTGAGGGTAACCAATGCCAATACGGATGGAAGGGGAGGATACTTCCTAGTTCTGCTCCCTCCAGTCTCAAGTGCTCCTTTTTGTTTTCATTGAACTTACTTGGTTTCAAATGCCAGAGTCCATAATTGAGTTCCATTTGAATATGATTATATTAATCCTTTTACAGGTCTGCCCCTTTGTACCTCTGTTAGATGCTGAATTAATTTTGATAAAGCAGAAATGGAGCTGCTAGACACACAGCATGGACTATAAAGGAGCCAGAGCTCCTTTTCCCATAACCTGCCTTACTTTTAACCAGGAGGTATTTAAGCAAAAGCACTGTTCAATTTTCTCCTTTGCTGTCTGGAAGGAGGAAAGTAGTCAAATGTTGCATGATCTTTGTCAATTAGTGTGAGTGTGGACGAGCTGGAGTCGAGTGGCAGTTTCAGACAGCAAGGCAGCGCTGAAGCATGCTGCTTTTATGTCCTCTCAATTCTTTACTTTGGATAAAAGACAAATTCTGCTGCAGTCATCTGAGCCTTGGGAGTAGCTGATATCCTCACTAAATGAAGTACATATACCTTTCTGAAGGTCTAACTCCATGCACCTGTCATTCTTCTGATTTTATTCATCAGGCAATCAGTGTATTCTTAGAGCATGACAAACAGCAGCAAAAACCATCCGTGACCTTGATAATGGAAGTGGGAAAGCAGAGAATCCTTGAAAAATGCTGGGTTTAGCCATCAGTCTGTTTTAGCAATTTAATAATTCAATGACTAGATAAAGTTAACTAAGTATGTGTCTTTTAAAGTTCTTGCCAAAAAATTAGGGAAAAATTTCCGCTCTCAAGCAAAAAGTGTATTTTGCCACTGTTTTACTTTTATTTTGTTTTACTATTGTATATGTCTTAGACGAAAATGAATTCTTTCCCTCAGTGACTTATAGAACCATTCTTAATATTTTATGTTGAAGGAGGAATCAAATTCATAAATAATAAATCTAAACCTTGTAGGTGAAATACACAGGAATATAATGAGTTTCTGTGAGAAATCACAGATTTAATGCAATAATGCAGTGTTTTAATGTCAGCTATAGCCATTTGCTACGGCACAAGAATAAATTATCAGTCATTAATGTACACATTCAAATGAAGGTAATTACTGTATTCTTCACTGATTTTTGCTACATCACTTAACAACAATGTGAATCTTAGAGATTAAAAAATGAAACAGTGTACTGCAGACAGTGGGGTCAAAAATGAACAATGTATGAAAAGAGATTTTGTGTTATTTCATAGAATCCATTAGATTATATTTGAAAGCCTGAGCCATAACCACATTTAAATAAAACAAGGGAAGTGATTTGATAAGCAAGTAAAAAATGGTCTTGGAATAAAATTTTGTTGAGAAATGAAAAAAACAAACAAACAAACAAACAAAAAAAAAAAAAAAAAAAAAAAAAAAAAAAAACAAAAAAAAACCCCAACCAGTCATAAAAGAACTAATCACAGTAGAAGGGTCTCCAAAGGTGGTCTGTGTAGAACTAAAAATAGATGCTATCCAGCACATTCAGGCTGAGAGTTTCAGAAGACCTGAAACACTCATGCCCTGTGTTAAAGAGGGACAAACAGAACAAAAGCACAGGTTTATCTTTATTAACAGACAGATGACACCGTGTCCTGCCTGTCTTCCAGACCTTTCAAATACTATGGACCTGAGTTACCATAGCCCTGAAGTTCATAATGACATTATAGGTTCTGTGCCTCACTGATATGAATGTAAGTAACTATAAAAATTTCAGTAAGGAAACAATCTCAAAAGCCTAGACTTTTTGAGCTGGAGAAATCTCATTAGGCCCCTCTGAGTGTGAGAAGAAAATTTTTGTGACCCAGAAGCTGGGCATAAATTTGCAGCTGCTAAATTGGAGCCACCTCTTTCGACACTTTAGCTCTCACGTTCCCTCCTTGCTAGATGCTGGATGACAACTTACTTTCCTCACAAGGACAGAACTGTGTTCTGGTGAAGTTTGAACAACAAGCAGATTTCTTCAATAGTTTTGACTTAAAAGATGCTGGGCAAAGTTTACTTGACTGAATTAAGTAGGTACTCAAGAAGCTGCTAAACTTTTAGCTCAATGTAGGTCATTTTTCACTTCAGCTGTCCAGCTGGCTGACTACTTTTGGGATGTAGATTTTCCCTGGATAAAATGTCTTGCCAATAATGAATGTGCACTAAAACCGCCATTCAAGAAAGGTTTAAGGTTTAATGACCACCTGGCTAATGCCCTTGTCTTTGATTTGTTATCAAAACCACAATGATTTGATTTATCTTTTCTTCAAGAGGCAGTTTTAGAAGATACATATACCCATGCACACAAATGTGCCTAGATAAACATATATAAATTAATTTGCTGGCAATGTAATTTCTGAGATTTCTACAGATTCAACATTTTGACTTTTAATTGTACTTAGAAAAGTGGAGTCAAAATGCTCTGGTTCAAGATGTTCAGCTGTGTTCAGAAGTGCAATATGCTGTAGTTAACTTTCATGATGAAAAATCAGTTTCCATGTCCTTTGTCATCTGTGGTACTCCAGATATTCTCATTGTAGAGTTTATCATAATAGACTATCACAGAAAATAAAGGTTTTGAAAGATTCAGTGAAGGATTAGACATTTAATTGCATAATGATATCCACATTTCAAAAACATACTAATTTATTAACTTTTAATAGAACTTCAAGGATAAATCTGTATTTTAAATTGAAGTATTGATCTAGAAAGGCCTGTTGTGTCATTTTCCCTTGTCTACCTTCTTAAGGCAAAGTCATCAGCACTGTCCTATATGTGCCAAGCCCCCCTCCTTTAACTTTTCTCACTGGAATAACAAGGAACAGTCAAAGAGCATTGAACATCTTGTGATATTATCTGTTGTTCATCAGGATTTAGACATGACAGAAGAGAAGTAATTTTTTCTTTGTTAATTGGATTGAGCAGCATATGAGCACTAAGGTTATATTCCCATAGTTATTACTAATAGTGCCAAATTTTCTGGATCATCCGGTTTTTCTGTAAAGAGTGTTTAATTGTTCAAAAAGACCATTTAAAAAAAATCTTACCTTAAATAAATACAGTCTATATCTAATTCTAGCTGAGGTGCTGATCTATTCCTCTGGAGCCTGAGGCTATGCACTTTTTCATGTTTTTTTGATTTGTCATTGATAAAAGGGTCCATAAACTTGCTGAAACTCATCAAAAGAAGGTACTTCCCCCAAGTCTTAAGTCAAGAAATTGTTATTCCTAGTCTTCGTTTGCACAACATGTGCTGTTTCTTGCACCATTGTATAATGATAGCCCTGGCAAAGTTGCAGACTTCTGTACTGTGTAAGCACACTGTGAAATGAAAAATATCTGATTTCAATGTTTTATGCAATCTTTTCTTTTTTGAGTGTGGTGAGGAGCAGAAAGTCCAAGATAGGGTTTTAGAACAGCACAAAATTTTTGGTTTTTTTTCTTTTTTTTTTTTCATTTTTTTAATGGAGAGGATTCCCACCTCGATAGTACAACATTAATATAAACATCATTCACTGGTGAGGGATAATCACAGTGTGTTTTTTTCTGTATTATTTTTAGTATCAGAAGTCAGAGAAAGTGTCAAGACATGCCAGGACTGAAGCAGTCATATTCAGCTGCATGAATTAGTACTGAGTTTGGACATCTGTTCTCAAACGTCTCATAGAGGGACCCAATCTTTTTTTCCTTCTTCATATTAACAGATACATATAGTACAGTATAAATGCCAGGCTGCCCATCTGTCTGCCTAGCTATCTGTGAGCAGTCTTTGGCATGCTCCAAAATTCTTCATTTCAGCCACTTACTCCTTCCTGAATATCAAATTGTTCATTTCTTTCCCTTCTGAAATGCTCTTCCACCTACCCCTTACGTTTAGGAAACCAATACCCATGAATTCAGAGGAGGAGTTGCACCCCTCTAATGGCAGTCAAAGATGAAATGGTTTAAAAGAGAAAGAAGGAGGTGAACAAGAAAGCAGTCAGAAGAAAAACACAAATTTAACTGAGGCTTAAATACATGTCTAGATTTAGAAATTACAGAAAGAGAGAAAGAGAAAATGCACATATCCTAATGAATGTTTTGTAAAGATCTAATCCATAAGCGATAGGCAGCTTTTCCAGATGTTTTTGCACCTTTTGTTTTCACAGCATGGTGTAATTTAGCTTCAACCTTTTGAATTCATGGTCATTTGTCTGGTTTTAGTTCAAATATGTCTAACATAATGACATCTCATTCACTTTGTTGGATAGGTTCCTTAATGTGCTATAAGATTTAGTTCATTGTTCATTACTGCTCGAGATTTATTTGATTTCAGTATGTATGACTTATTTGTCACCATTATCTATGCAGTTACAAATACACTGTTCTGTGCCCACAGATTTCGCTTTTATTGAGTTAACTTTATAGAAACAATTTATTTCGTTCACTCAGCTGGGTCTGGCAAAGTCATCTATGTACCACTGTTGGGAATTTGAATTAGGTTGCTCAGTCTTTGAATATTACTTATTTTTTAGTTGAAAATAATAAATGAAGATGACATTTCCATTTCTGTGTTTGAGCATACACTTTATCAATTTCTTAGAGCGACATTTTGTTTCCTTTCTTGTGTACTAGTACAGATCTTATTCATTTGTACACTGCAGACATTGAAATTCTGGATTCTTCTCTTCTTTTGAGCTTGAACTAGACGGCTGCTTTGGAACAAAAATGCTTCTGTGCTTTATAAAGATATGTTTAATAAATGTAGAAAGTTCTAATTATATAAGCACACACCACATATCTGCATTAATGACAGATATTTAAATCTAGGAATGACAGGAAACCCCATATTTATATCTCTGTGCCTTTTTATAATAAAGTTTTTTTGTTGTCATTTAAAGGAGAAAACAGATGACTTTGTCTGTTACCCTAAATACATTAATTAAAATTAAAAGAAGAAAAACCAACATATTTTTATAATATAGTTATGGAAGTATTGTGGGACATTCTTAGTTATTGTGTGACTGAATTCTTAATCCAGAATTACTGCACAATTAAGGTCTAAGGATAGAAATATTGTAAAGGGAAAGGAAAAGCTTTCATTAGCCAAATAATACAGTTGAAAATCAAATAAAGTTTTGAGATTACTTTCTGCAGATATTCTAAATCTATAGGGAGCTGCTGCAAGAGTTTTGTCTTTGTTTGGTCTTCTAGCTTGACGGGTCTCAGCAAATTGATCAGCTGTTTTATTGTTTCAGATTAATAGTTATTTCAAGAGGCCATGGCTAAATAGAAGCAGGTGCTGCCATAGTTACTACATGATGGATTATAATATATGAGCTATATTCACAGGATTCTCTATTTGATAGAAAGACAGTAATGAACATGGAGGCGAGAACATTTTTCCATCAGTAGCTTATTCTGGGCATATGTGCTGAGTTCGGGCTCTAATATCAAGACCGTTAAATGCCATGCATATCGTCTGCCTACTGTAAGATTTAATTGTACCGGCTTTGAGGGGTTGTGCAGGCTGGAAGGGGAAATGTTTTACATTTCCTCCTAAAAGTATCACAAAGGAATTTTCTTAGGTATAAATTTTAAAAGAAATACTCTGGGGGCTGGAAGCAGGGCTTTCTGGAATACCAATAGTATTCAAGTGTGTATGACAACAGCCTAGAAGCAGATTTTTATATTCATTAACAGGGTGATTTTCCAGTTCCAAGTGGAACCACAGAACTACCTGTAGCACTCAGGTAAATTTGTTACCACTGTGCTTCTTCTGACTGCATCTTCACTGTGCATATTACAGGTGCTTTTCATCTCAAACTCTTTCAAAATAGAACTATAATATTGCACTTATTGTAGTAATGATGAGAAGGTGATCTTATGCCAGTGGTTTGTCAGTCTTTTCCACTTTGAAACAGAGGAAGTGTGTCTATCAAAGGCAGGTAGGTGAAAGAAACATTAGATGAAGTTATTATATTCATTAACTAAGGTATTTTAGCTATTACTGAGAAGACTTTTAATCTTATATCAAATGTGAAAAGCATCCGTTAGGGGAAAATTCCATTAGTATGTGAAAATTAATTTTTTTTTCTATTATGTTAACATATTGATTTTAAATAATACATGTATGCATCCCAATTCCTGTAATGTGGTACAAGACAAATTTCACTCCCTACATGCACTGAGTTCAAACCTATTCTACAAAAATTAAAAAGTCTGTCAAATAGAGCAGTAGGAGTACTGTGTTCTACACTGATGAAATTTTTCTGTTTTGCAGAAGCTCCTCCAATGGCTGTGACTCACAAGAGAGTAAATTCACTTTAAGATTGCTTATTTTGAAACCAAATGTGCTGAAGCTATGTTAGAAAACACTGAAGCACAAAAGCAATCTGCTGATCAAGAATTGCTTGAGTTTTTAAAACAAAAAAAAAGTCTCAGTGAACTTTGTGTGAGTTAAGTAGTCTGTCCTCCCATGCTATTGGAAATCAAAAATAAAAACATAAGAATGTCATAAACCCTTAATAGTGAATTTTGGCTAAATGGATGGAAATGCCTATTGTTCTTCTGCCTGAAATTTATGGTAGAAAGTGATCCAGTGTGATTGTGAAATGAGAGTAAGATCCAGAGACACTTGTATTTAGAAACAGTTGTTTCGTCTGTTAAAAAAATACACAGTTCTTCCCTAGGTTTCAGAGCTAAATACAGCAAATTATAATTAAATATGCCTCTGCTCTGCAAGATACTTTTAACAATCCACCCTTTTTCCATTTTAAGCAGATGTTTTCCAGTGCATTTTTCTGTCTTTTTTTTCTTCGATGAGGCGTATGAACATTTGAATTGAATTTCTGCATTTGTGGGTTTCATTTTGACAGTTTCCTATTAATTAGAGCAAATGAAATGAAATCTTATGGCTAGTGTCCCAACACGAAGACCAAGAACTAGTGTAACTCCATACAATGAAATGCAAGTCATTATTTAATTGCCAAGATACTAATTGTTTAGACCTGGTGATTAATTCATTTGGCATTTACAAAGATAAAAATGGTAATTCTGTAATTAATTAGAGAGAGGCATATTGTCTTAAATGAATCAAGCCTCAATCTGTAAATCTCAATGAACACAGGTTTAGTTTAAATTGAAACACTTTAAATTCCTTTTATTTAATATTTTCTAATAAAGATGGTGATTTTTGCCCAACAGGTAACCTCTTGCACATGACAATAATACTCCAATAGCAATTCAGGATTTCTGTTCAAGCACCAATGATTTATTCAAACAAATTTCCATACATAAGAATATGATATGTAAAATAAGTTATAAAGAGGAGGAAGTAAGGCTTGTGCTATTTATTTGGAAGTTGGATTTTTTTACTTGCTATAAAGCTTAGACGAAACCTATGAAATTAATTTTTAAAGTCCCTGTCTTTGATCACAAATTTTATTCTTTTCTTTCATCCCATCTCATAGTGAGTGCTTCAAATGAATGGCCAAACTGTGGATACTGTACACCTAGTGATAGAATGTTGAATACTAAAAATATTATTTTAATATTCTGATCAAAATATGCTAATTTTTTGTTCAAAGCCCAAGGAATTCTGGAAATCTGGGCGAAAGAAAAATAACAACCTGTAGCAAATTTGATCCTTCCACAACTATGGCTAATTCTACAGAAAATAAGATCTGCATGTCAGAATATTATCCCCAGAATACTTGAATATCACCTAAACATTAATTTTCTGGTACTAAAATATTATCCTAAAATATTATCCTTTTTCCTGTCATGCTTATTTTCACGCACATTGATAGGAAACCAGTATAATTTGTATTTAAAACACACATTTGTACCATCACAACTAAGAATATGGTGCAAGACCAGTGTTGCATCCAAGATTTTTTTGGTGGTCTACATTTTTCTCTTGATTATAAGCAAGTGACTAGTGGGCTACTGAATTCTGATTGAGTTTGAAATTCAGGCAGAACATCAGCCAAAAATTTCCTTTAGAAGGTACCTACTCCCAAAAGGTGAACTTGGAAACAAAGGTCTGCAGTGGTCTGTTAGGCTTATGTGCTGCCTACAACCTGGTTGAATTTCTGTAGTAAAGTAGAAACAAAGCAGAAGGAAAGGTTTTGTCATTATTGTGTCACAGGAAAGACTAGCTTTCTGCAAGTATTTGTAGAGATAGAAGATTTAATCTTCAAACAGAAAATTAGAATTGGATTAAAGCCAACCTAGGAAAAAAAAGAGAAAATAAAAAAAAACTTGAGTGATGACACAACTGTAAAAATTAAAGCATAGCTGAGCTTAAGCAAGATCTCAAACACTGTATCTTCAAACACTTAGATGGGAAACCAGATCAGAAAAGTGTCTAATGGGATTAAACCTATATCTTGACTCAAAGCCCCTTGCTTTCTGGTGAACTTCGGGCTTTGAGTTTATAGCAATGTATAATATCAACAATATAAGCATTCTCATTTTCAGATGAAAATAACTGTAGAAGATGTGATATTAGCTTGCAGCTATAAGGTTCCTTTATAGTCACAGTGAACACAAATCTTTCATCTCACCCTTTTTTTTTGGTTTTGTTATGACAGCACTGCCTAAGGGCTTCAGTGTGTAGTACTTTATCTTTGATTATTTTAACACTACTTTTCCTTCTTTAATAATTGTGACTTTGAATCACAGTGCCCAAATTCTAGAGGAATGCAGAAAAGAGCTGGAGTTCATCCTGAGGGTGCATAGGCTGCAAAAAAATGTCCAACATTTTCTTCATCCCAATCTATCCTTCCCCACTCTTCTAATATCTGCTGTCCTTCCTGTGCAAAACTCATGAAAGTGCCTGGCCCTTTCAGGAAATTGGTTAGAAAGTAGCTATAAAGTTTTGTTGTACCTTCACTGTTATTTGTATATCTTTGCAAGGATAGGAGTAATAGCCATCTTAATTATTTCCTTTTCTTGACCATCATCAAGTCTGAGGTAAGACATTCTTAGTAATTTACATAGTAACTACTTTATTCATTAAATAAACACAAAATGTGGAGAAACAAATTATAAATACATCTCATTCCAGACTGACCAAGAAAAGCTTTTAGATACAAATCACAATTAGGTAGAAAGAATAGTGTGTGAAAGAGCAGTCAATGGACCATGGTTCATAAACGACTCAGAGGTCTCAAACTCTTCACACAGGTATAGTGATCACTAATGACCTCTTTGCAAGGATAATTACTACAAAGCCATATTTATTTCATGTTTGGCAGTAGGGCCAACTGATTAACAAACTGATTTGCCTACTGCTCACGTCACTGCTGAACAACTGAAGAGGCAGGCTGTTCATTTGTTCTGCTATGGACTACAGGCATTGAACATGTCTTCCCTTCTCAAATTACAGAAGTAGCTGCACTCAAATTGCTGAGCATTGATTCTGCATTCATTGCATCTCCTTTCACAGGAGGAAAAACCCATGGCCTTTTATACTGCCATTTATTTTAAGACTATTTTCTTCTTTTCCACCAGCTGTTCCTATTTTCATAGAACCATAGAATCATACAACCATAGAATCAAAGAATAGATTGGGTCAAAAGTCACCCCCTAGTGTCCCTTGCAATGATCAGGGACACCTTCAGCTAGATCATGTTGCTCAGAGCTCCATCAAACCTGACCTTGTTTCCAGGGGTTGGTTATCCATCACCTGTCTGGGCAATCTGTTCTAGTCTTTCACCACCCTCGTCATGAAAAATTTCTTCCTTTTATGTGGTCCTAAGCTCCCCTCTTTCAGTTTAGAACCATTACACACTGTCCTGTCACTACAGGGCCCGTTACAAAATTTGTCCACATCTTTCTTCTAAGCCTACTTTAAGCATGGGAAGGATGCTTTTCTAAGTGTGAGGGACAACAGTGGAAGATTGGTGGTAGAGGACTCATAAAGGTAATGTCACTGCATTATAAAAATATGCTAATTGAGCTAATTTGATTTAGCTCAGATATCTCACAATTCATACTATCAGTTTGTATTTGAGTATGAATCTCCTTAGAGTCAATATTTGAAGATATAAATCAAAGTATTTCCACAATAAAGATAAGACCATAAGTTGGAGTGCTTTATAAATGTCCATAAACAAAAGTCCATCTATGAGCTTGGAACTAGTGAAGCAGCACCTTGAATATACATATATTTCTGGATATCGCATACTAAGCCTTATCAAGGTAAATCCCCACTCTTTTTTTTAGGTTTTAAACTACACCCCACTCTCAAAAGAATGTTTTTGTTTGGTCCTTGTGGACCAAAGACTCCACCTCACTGTGTTCTCTTCCACAGCTCCATCGCTAAATGACAGCTTAGGTTTCCACTATCAATAAAAACAGTAAATAAAATTATCTTATAAAAAAGGTCTTTGTTTTGCCTGAATATTCACAGAAGAAGCTATGAAATCTTGAATTAAAAGAAAGGTCAATTACTCTTTACATTCTTCTACTTTTCTGAAGGTCATAAATAATCTAGTATTCATATCCAAGCAACTATGTGAATAGCACTGCAAAGGGTCTGAGTTCAAACACACAGAAATAAGGGGGAAAAAAATGATGGATGAGGTTATAAGTGTAATCTCAGTTCAGCAGGAATTCAAGTGTGATAGGAGCATGAGCCAAAGAGAGTTTTGAGGATTTTTCTGCAATTTTCATCAAAGTGACCATGCCTAAAGCACCAAAAATCTTTGAACCACAGGAGTTTTTTTTTTTTTTTTAGAAGTGAAGTAAAATCAAGGAGCATTTTTTAAATGAAGAAAACTTGGCAAGAGAAAGGTGAAACTATAAACAGGTTATCCCTATCCACTCTGTCCTTGGAAGGCTCATCCTTCCCTTCAGGTTTGCTCTTAGTTCAACAATTTTTCATCAGGTTTCAATAAACCTGTATGTTCCTCTCTGTATCCCTAGGAAAAATATCTTTCTTTTCATTGCCTCTGATCCCTGACTGTGTCTTTTTCCAGACTTCTGAAGACAGGGAAAAAGAGATGCCAACATAGTGAACTACAAAATGATGGGCAAAACTTGTGCCATCTGTCACTACCTGCTCTAAGGACACATTCACACTACTGCCTTTAGATGCTTAGCTTAGCCTGGCCAGGTCCCTGGGAAGTAGTCACCTGGTCTATTAGATTCAGAGTACACAGGTAAAGTTGTTAAAAATAGATTAAAATTCTTTTAAATGGCTGGAAAATAGTTCAGTGTGCAAAAGTGAGATGTGGTTACATAGTAAGTAGTGAGGTCTCTGTTTATTCAGTACTCCTCTCTGTCATCCTGAGAAGGGAGCTTGCTATAGTACAGCTATATAAAATTATAAAATGTTGGGTTTATTCTGATTACTCTATCTGTGTAATTAAAGGACACAACTGCAGTGTGTTCTGCCAGGACATATCTGGCAGTGGGTTATCCCCAGTGACTCAGTAATTTTTTCATCCTATTTTCTGTGTCTCCAGCTCCATGCCAACGTCACTGATAATGCACTTCATAGGTAAGGTTAGGGAAGAAGTGAGATGGGGCAACAGTTGAGACTTCCATAACACGCTGTTTTGTGTGGAAAAGGAGATTTAGGGAAGAAAGAATGAGATGCACATAAGTTTGAAGAAAGCAAGTAGAATTTAGGAAAACAAGAAAGATTATATCACTGAAGTAGTATCATGTTCTTGTTTCTGTGCTGATGAGAGAAGATGCCTATTTATTGAGCCTGTTGGTATGGAGACAGACAGTAAGCGTGGTCAGTGGACAGTGAATGCTCTAATGCTGCTTTGACCCTCTCAAATAGGTAACAAGAACCAGTTTTTAGCATTATAGTTTCCCATTACAATTACAACAGCAGATTCCTTTGAATGATCACACAGCTGCTGTGTCACTGGTCTGTAGGTATGACATAGCTACACAAGAATTCACTTCTGCTTCTAGACCAATATGGGATCCTCTCCAATGCCTCCTGTCAAATGGTGGTGTGGCACTGCAACCATGACTGTTTATATCTTGAAATAAGCAATGCCCAACTGATCACCTGTATCAGGTGGAAGTATGTGGTCTCACCAGTGGGGTGTAATGATGTACCCAGACTCATCATGATAAATAAATAAATATGATAAATAAATATGAGGGGACATTACGTCTCATCCATCAGAGAGCCTGTGGCTGGTAGAAGCAAGAGCAACCCAAAAGCCATCCAAATCCTTCAAATGATGTGGACATCCAACACCACAAAATTAGCAGTTTCATCTTCTCTCCAAGAGCTTTCATTGCTGGCTGGCTCTTGTTGGCTCCCTAGTCCTCCCCAGAGCCACAACTTTCCATCCTTGCAAAACCAATAAAGACATTGAGAGAGAGGATGCAGAGGTGTTGAGTGGGTAGTTTGTGCATAGAGCAAAATAAGTGTGGCCTGAGGACACCTTTTTTTCCACATAGAGTGTTTCTCCCAAAGAAGTCTGTGACTTTCTCATTGCACACGATGGGACACGTGATTCTAAAACAGGAGCAATCTTCGGGAGGAGCCTGCTGGAGTAGCACAGATAGAGTCACTGATTTTTTTTTTCTTGTTCCATTTTTTTTGTCACCTGCTTTATTGCACATAACTTATGTCACTGCGGGTATTCCATCTGTTCTCTTCCATGCACAGTGATCCAGCTGTAGATAGACATGTCAGTTTTAAACAAAAGCACTTCCTCCTGAACTGTTATTTCAACTTGTAATCAAAATTTTTGAGTCGTGGCTGAAGTGCAAGATATTCCAAAGTAAACTAAAGCTTCTAAGGTTCAAACAACCCTAATCAATAAATTGTTTGTCAGTAAGAACTTTGTACCCTTTTCACCCTCAGTGGCAGTGTGGTTCTCTGGAGGGAACATGTGTCTTTTTAACTGCCTTTTCCAGTTAATAGACTGTATTTCACCTTGTGACATGAGAATAAAATAAATCTTGTTTTACCTAGTTTTTCAGCCATGTACCCATTTCCCCCCTGGAATGCAAAATGAACTCAACTGACCTGAAAAGTGGTGTCAATAAGATCTTAGTTCGTTTTGGTCAAAATCCCATTTACCACTCCTGCAATCTGGAAGTATTTTTGTGCTGAGCCAATGCTTTTAAACTGTCTCTCCACTGAACTGATTGTCTCTCCTTCCTACAAGATGCCTGCATCCACAGGTCAGATTTATCCTTTCACAAAATATAAGAAAACTAATGTAGCTCTGTCAGCTTTACAGCGTAGTTAGATATATATTTTTTAACCTCCCAAAAAGGTTTAAACACTGCAAGACCCTGTAAGTGGGATCATTAACCTGTGGGTTTACTGTTAAAAGTAATTAGAGAGAGTGGTCAATAATTAGAGGAAAGGTAGTATTCCAGCAAAACTGTCTTCCAGAACAAATATTCCTGTGATAATTTTGTATGTGTTGCAGAAACAGCACAGCCTTTACTCTGCACTGTTATTTATAATCAAGGTTTCTGAATCCTCATCTTGCAGCAATACCTTAATAAACAATGACATGTTCTTAAGTGGTACTGACTTTTGAGCACATCCCTTGTCAAGGATGCAGTAAGGAAGTGCATTGAATTTAAATGGTGTAGAAATCTAGATCTCTATCACAGAGATAGGTTAGGGCTGTGTCATGGAACTATAGAGGGAAGGTTGTTCATCAGGTGTGCTTTCACTTCTCACATTTTTTGTGAAGTCTGTTCTATCCCACAGATTTCTCCACTGAAAAGCTCCTGTCTCAAAGTGTGAAGTAGTATGGAATAAAAATGAAGTCATGAGATAGATTTTTGTCTCCATCTTTTGCTTTCCTTCTGAGGTAGAAATAGATTATTTAGATCTTTCCCACTAGATCTAATTGTCAAGGAAGATGATAGACGAAGTGCTGGAATTTCCAAGGGTAAACTCAGAAATACTGTGGAACTAAGCAAACAAGTAATGACTGCCCCTTATTGGTCACAGCATGATGATCTCTGATTTGAATAACCAGAGAGCCAGCAGGGACATCTTACTACAAAGAAGTAATCACATCTATTGCTATACTAATATATGCCATTTTTATTGCATACAGTCTACCAAGTTTATCAATGTTCAAAACTCTCTAAACATCTCAGCAAATGTATTTTGGGAGCTAAAGTAATCCATGTTCAAATTATTCTTTCCCAATTTTCAAAGTCATTTCTGTACTAAAAAATTCTTTTACTCTAGCCCCTCTAGGTCATGTATCTTTCAGGAAAACTGTGTGTCAAACTCGTCTGTAGTCTAGCTGAGACCTTATAACCATAAGGGAGAAAACCTTATAGCCATTAGACAGGGAGAAAATAGGGGCCATTTCACAACAGCGATGGTTTGAAGGCCAGCAGTTCTGTGGAGCACTGAAACTTATAATGACAGTTCTACACAACTAGTGAAGAACTCATAGCTATTGATCCAAGCTTAACATATATCATGCTAATAGAATCTCCCCTCCAAAGGGTTTCTACCCAGACCAACATGCAGTAAGGGCAGATTTTGCACACTCTTCCAGAGACAGCATAATGATGAAAGCAATTAGTCTTCATCTTTCAGAGTCTAGCAGTACCTGCCATATGATAGAAATATACTTGGAGCTTCTCCACTTGACAACAGAGTCAGTTTGATGTGAGGATAAGGCAGACATTACCACATTCATCTGTCCTCTCTTTGAATTACAACCGAGACTAGATATAGGAGATGGTTGAAACCACAGTTTTGCAAAATATACTCAAATTAGAAGTAAAAAATTCACAGAATGCTACATTAACAACATTTATCAGTAGACTATTAAAACTACCTCAGCCCTCCCATACCATGAGCATATTAATCTCATTATCCTGTTTCTAAAAATGTCAGGAAAGAGTATGCCTTTTTTTATGTTTTGATGCATTATATGAATGGGACAAAGAAAGCATGTATTTAAGCCCTAATCCTTTTAAAACCTCCATGCTGGCTATTATACAAGGATTTACAACCCTCTTGCTGATTTGATTCTCAGCAATCAGCTTCCTTATCCAGCCTCCAGTCATCAGTCTGACTCCTGGTCCTTTACCATCTTGCTTGGGACTATGGCATTCGGCTCTGAGTGGTGCTTCGATAACTGACTGTCTGTGTGTGCCAGGGAGAGAGCATTACAAAGTAGAAAATAGCTCCATCAGGGAAGTCTTAAAAAAATGCATATTAATTAACTGCTAACTACAATGTTGTTGTGTTTTTTTTTTTTGGGGAGGGGGGAGGCTTTTTGCTGTTTTTTATTTTTCTTGAGAGCAACAGTTTAATGCAAAAGAACAGTCATTTATTCTCTTCTACCCAGCTCTTCTATTCACATGAAAGAAGAAACTTTATATCTAACAAAAATAATTTTTCAGAGAGGTGGTAAATATTCAATTTCATTGCTGTGTTACATAAAAATACGACTTGCAGCTAATATTCTAGTAGTGCTGCTATAGAACATGAATCAGCATTGGAAAGCAGGTTCCATCTGACTGGACATCATTACGGAGCTTACAACAATGAAGCCTTAGCTAGATGACTGATGCCCTGAGCATATGAAAACTTCCCATGTAAACATCTAATTAAGAGTCTTCACTTTACAAGAATCTCATTTGAATGAAATTAAAGCTTCTGCTCTTCATATTATATTGCTGAAATTAATGTTAGCACTTCAAGCAAAGCATAGTTCGGCTGTTTTGAGATGCGTCCTTATCTAGTATGAGCCGAAATAGAACCATGTAGTTGAATGAAATTATGTTATTTTACACTGGCTAAAGATCTGCCTCCTTGAGCATCCTGGTCTATTTTAATTTTACCTCTTGCATATAGGGTCTGCCTCTGTGTATTAATGTTGCTTTTCTAGCTAACAAGTGAAACACGGAAATATCTTTAGAGTAACTAAAGTTTCTTGTGTATTTTTCTTTTTCTGGAGGGATCATGCAGTCCTACAAGACTTTACTATTTCTAAAGCTTCTGAGGAAAATAGAATAAGTTAATAATTCATTGCTGTCACTTAGAAACATGGAGAAAATTATTGTGATAAGGTTTTCCCTGAAAAGAAGGAACTTTTTTGCAGTAGAAGAACATTTCTGACATTGAAATAGTGTGTAAAAAAGAGGAATATGTTTAATTATCAAAAGTATTTAAAAATTCAAATAGATATTAAATCTAAATGGGTCAAGAGTATGATATGGATTTTAAAAAATATGAAAGAACGTTTTAATCATTTTAGAGTACTGTCACCATGTTTAGAGATAAATTGTTCTAAACCAAATGTATTCTATAAAAGCTTTTAAAAGAACTCTCGGACTTCAATGCAGGGAAGAAAAGAACTTAAATGGCATTTTCTAATAATTTCTTGAATAAGTTTTTCTGGAACACTTATCCTGATATGTCTTCTGAATAATACACCTAGTTTTTTCTTTGCACAAGATGAAACACATTTGAGGGTAAAATATTTGAGTGGCATGACAAAGTGCCAGTTAGTGAAGTGGTGCTAAATTTTCAATATGTACCAACACTTACTTGAGCATACTAGTAAAAATGTAGAATAATTTAAATATCTGTTTGTTGTATAATTTTTCTAGCTAATAGATTACTGATCTGAACTTCTGTTAATTTACAGTTAGACTCTGTTTCAGTTTATTACCTTAGTTATCTTCAGTTTATTACCTTAGAAATCTAATTTTTAGCACCTTTTATCATCCTTGACATTGGTGCTTTTAATAGAGTCTTTAAAGCAAACCACGTGCTTAAGTTTTGGTTTGAATAAAGTCATTAATGCAAAGCATCATTTAAACTAATAATGACCAGCTGATTCATACAAAGAAAAAAGCACTGCCAGTTCTGGCGTATCAGTATTTCCAGACTTTACTGCACAGAAACACTGCAAAGATCATATTTATTCCCTGTGCTTAGAACAGAAGCTACATTTGTAAGCAAAAAATAACTTCTAGTGTCATCCACATGAAATTATATTAACATACATGGACAACATTTGCACCAATCAGAGCTGTGTATTTTCATGCACAAATGTTCCTGTGCAGCAAACAGCAAGGGCAAAATGAGAGGCCTGGCTGTGGCTCCTTTGAAAGAAACTGCCCTAAGACAGTCTGCATAGATTAGCTTAAATAGCCCTGGAAGTAGTTTGTGGTACATCAATATTAAGGCTTAACATATTCCTTTGACCTTAGATATGACACACAGGAATTACACCATTATAAATGTTTGAAAACTTGAAATGAAGAAAATCCAAATAATTTCGTGCTTTGCCAAGAGACTGTGCCAAATACAGGGTTGTTTTTTAATTAAGTCAATGATATTAAAATAAAATTACTCTGTCTAGGGTGATATTATTAAAAAATGTATAAAGTAGATTGCCTTTTGCTTATCTAAGTGGCTTTACTATAACAATAACTCACATCTATTTTCTGTAAGCATTAGAGGTTTGTGCATCTATTACGATGGAGCAAGAGAAAGCAAAGGGGAATGAGATAGCCCAAAGCCATTCATGGAGAAATAAAGGTTTCAACAATTTACAAATACTTGCTCTGACTCCTTGTAATCTACATTAAAGGAAACTGACAGATCCCAAACCTAAGCTAATGTAAAACGACAGATTGCTCAGATCAGAACACTGTGAGGGGCCACAGGCTAAATGAGTCAGTGCAGCTTCTCTCTATTTGCATCTTTAAGATTCTCTTTTCCAACATGCAGACAAACCAATTTCATACTCCTGATTTTAGATCAAAATGGAAAAGGCAGGGGATGATTTTCTAGCCACCAATAACTTTTTTTAAATTCCAGTTACTAGGTGTTAAAGTCTGCAAAAGTTTTAACTAAATGTAGTGCTCCCTTCTTGTTGTGGTTATAACTCTAATGTGCTATAAAAATTTACTTTGGTTTGAAAGTGAAAATATAATACCAAAAGAATTAATTGAAAACAGAGAAAGATACAAGTGTCTATAGCCTAACCAAATTATCCATTGCTAATTCTTCCTCCTCACCAAAAATTACCACACATCTGACTTCTGGTTTTTTCACTCTGCAATTGTTATTTAAAGAATATAAAGCTCCAAGTGTAAGCTGCCTGACATTCATTTTTATTAATGTCCAGGCACTGTGTCCCTGTCTGTGCAAGTAAAATCCTGAGTTGTTGTGTAGCAATTTTCATGTTTGCTTCCTCAACTGCTCAGCTATTTCAGCATCCAGAAACAATTTCTACCACAGCATCAAGACATCTGCTTATGAGAATCTGCTATGAATGATGCAACAGAATGAAAATTAGAGTTTCCATTTCTCATTATCTTAATCTTGATGGAAGTCTCTGCTCACTGATTTAACATGTGATATGGAAAATAAATACACATCCTGGCCCCAGTGGGTCAAGGTAAAACTGTCCCTGGTGATAAAGAGGGCTGAAAATTTCCAGCATCAGTTTACAACATACAATAGTGTGTCCTCTACCAGCTGTAAATAATATCTGAGAATTTGTATGGTAGGCGATACCAGATATTAATGAATTAATATTTTTTCAATAAGACAGTGGAACAGTAAAAGCATCTGCACTACTAACACATTTATACTTAAGAATCAATCAAAGGAAAAATGATATGGCAGGCAGAATAAATCTCTGTTTTTCACACCAAAACAAAGATGCTTGTATTTCCCATTTTTTACTTCTTCCCCTCAACATAAGAGCAAATTTTATGGTCACACTCAAAAGTTTTCTGTAAACAGAGCAGCAGGAAGGAAAAAAATTGTTACCTTTTAATCAAAATACTTAAAAAAAAAAATTCAAAACTTCCTATACAAGTAGCTCTTACATATCATATCCTACTTACTCCCGTTCTCTAAATCACATAAAGCCTAAAGAAACCTGAAATTTGTCATTCACATTTGTGGGGACATTACACTGTTCACCTCCATCAGCACTTTTCCTTACCTCTCTGTCAGTCAGCAGTGATTAAGAGAAGGCTTAAGACTGCAGTGATTTCAGACTGCCAAATAAAGGACGTCCAAACACCATTTGTAAGCAAAGATCCAGCATTTCTTATGAGGCTGATTTCCATCCATCAGCTTCTTAGCAGACACTTGGTCTCAGAGAACACCTCTCTATTATCATCAACATCCCATATGCAAACAGCATGGGATTTCATCCTTCCAGATAAAGCAGCACATTCTTTATCAAGGACTTTCCCTGGTGCATACTTCATTGGTAAAAAAAGAACAAAATTGACAAAATTATTGACTTGAGTGAGCTAACGCATTTTAGTTTAAACAAATGTACTGAGCATGCTTCCAATCTAAAGTGTTACTGGTGAATATAAACTTTGAATAGATTGCAATATTTTTACAGTGAAAATAATAATTTGAAAATATTGTCTGAAAACAATAGTTGCTGAGTATTTTGCAGCCTTCCAATGTTAATCTAAGTCCAATCCTGAAGCCTTAGAGATGAAAATTTACACTCTTATTCATGTTTTTATGGCTTTGTAGCAGTTCTCAAACTAGTTTACTGGATTACGTTATCATTAGCAAAACTGACATTATAGAAGTGTTACTAATATGTATGTCCAAATTTGCTGATATTTTGCACAAGAAAACCGCAGGTGTTGCAAGCTGGGCATCCAACAACTGCACTATTTCTGATACAAGGTGGAAAATTATAATATGCAGAGATATAAGCTACACTGTGAAATCACATTCAATTTCAATTTAGCTCTTTAATTATTAATTTGTTGGGGGTTTCAGCTTCATGGGCAGTGAAGCTTGTGGTTAATTGATCTCTACATCTGTGCTCTAAACACTTACATCCTCTCACAAATCACATTTGTCAGCCCAGTACAGGTGTCTTATGGCTATTTCTACATGAGCAGGTAGCATGGGTCAATAGGAGAAGCAAAAAGTTGATACTATCCACGCTGTCCACTGTCCAAAGTTCTCTTTGGAATAGCTCTAGTCCCATTCCTCAGATGGATTCATGTTTTTATCTGAAGAGCAGTTCACTCCTCAAGCATCCCTCCTAGTTTAGTATCAACTGAAGTTCATGTGCTCAGACTGCTTCATTTCACAAAGCAAACCCACAGCGAGTGGGGACAATGGGGAGATTAATTTCCATGCTCTGCAGCAGCTGGGGTTTTGTCCCACAAATGACATCAGATCATAAAAGGTACTTATATCTGGGGAACAGAATTAAGATTTGAGGGTGAGATTCAGTTCCACGTTGAGATACTAAAGTGTAGAGATCTAGAATGTGAATTAGACATCTGCACTTATTTACCTTTAAAAAAGGTTCAACTGACTGCTGACAAGATCCATGAATTAACATGTAAAATAAAAACTCATCTCACACGCAGACACCTCAGTTTTAATTTTACAAACAGCTTCTAGAACAAAAGGTTTTCTTTCCTCCCCAGTCATCTTGATGATCCTTCCAAAAGTCATCTTGATGATCCTTCCGAAAGTCAGCTTGATTAGAATTAATCTTCCTGAATACTGATGCTCAAAATTGTCCTGCATTCCTTATTATATTTCCTCAGCACTTCATGTACTAATACTTTCATAAAGAGATGCAGGTTGGTGTCTGATATATTCTAGGGTTGCATTTGCCTTTACTGCATGGTCCTCTTAGTTCGGAGTCACAGCTACTGCTTTCCTCTGAGTCTGGTGCTCAGTTGCTCTGTCAAACAATGATTTATTTAATCAAATTTTTAGCAGCCTTTTTGTATCCTGGTAATTTTGAAAAGTAATATCATAGTATAAAAACCAATTTCTCTTTCAAAAAAAAATTCTCTTTTCTTCAACCAGTTTCTTAGCAATCCTTAATTTTTGTATTAAACCTATTTAGCCAGTAATGTGAATTTCAGCATGAAAATATTGTGTGAAACCCATGGAAGATTAAATCTGTACTTATTTTCTAGAAAATATTTATACTTATTAAATATTATAATAATTTAATCTTATTCTGTGTACTTAACCCATGTTCAATTTTGTCTCAAGTCCATTTGCTGTTATATCTTGATTACTCTTTCCTAATAATTACTGCTAAAATCTTTGTTGCAGTTGAGCTCAAAACAACACACTTTTTGACATCAAGACATTAAGTCTCTTTTTCTTCAGGTTGTTAGAGAGATGAAAACTCTTTTCTACAGAGACACTAATTTTGTGCCTCTTTTTTCAGAAACCTTTTATGTAAAACATCCCTCTCCTTTACCTGATTACAATGAGTTTTTCTTATACTTAAATACAATAATCTCCAAACTATCACCTTGATCTCTCAACCATCCTTTCTCTATTTGTTCATCTATCATCATCTTTCCCTCAGTTTCTAATTAATTAATAATTTAGGATTGCTTTTTTCCCTGAATTATCCTTAATTCTACCCCAGGCCCATTCTCTTCTCTTTGCTTCCCTTCTATTTATGAAGTAAAAAACTCTTTGCTATGGTATTTTTTTTATTAAAATAAGTAGACATTCTATGCAGGTGGTCTCTCTGTGACTGAGAGATATTGGCAGGGAAGGAGAAGAAGTCTATGTTCCTGCTGTGTGCAGCAAGTATTATATGAATAAATAAAGCATTTCAGTTTCCATCATAACCGGCCTCTGGCTATTTTCCCAAACACAAAAAAAAAAAAGGAGGACAGATGAGTGCTAGACACCTTAAGGAAAATATTAATTTCTGAGCCAAAAAATTCACCAGCAAATGTGTTTGCAATTCCTTTGATTGAGTAATTACTCTTTCCCTCATGGATAGCATGAACTTTTAACTAAATAGAAATGAAATTGATAATATCCATAAGATTCACTAGATAATCTTCCATATGCATCTAACTTTCTTTTCCCCCAAAGTCAGAATTTCAAAACTGTTTTATATCAGGACTTAAGCTGTGTATAAGCTTTTATAATCTGCAAACATTAAAGGAATTTCCTTTCTCTGATCCTGTCAATATATTGATGAAAACTATCACTGTTCTGCAAAGATTATTGCCCTACAAATTGTGTCATCAGAGCATTGAAAACTGAGCATCCTGATAGAAAATTTTATTTAAAATTACACCCAGCAAAAATGAAGGAAGCTTGCATCCCTGTCAGTTTCTCAAGCAGAGTGTTTCTTGAGAGGTGTGACATACCATAACAAAGTTTCAAGCCTTATTTGTTGGAAAATATCCAAACCCTCAAAACTCTAATACAGAGTCATTTTCTTAATGCAATAATGCTTTCTATAAAATTACCTTTAGACAAATAATGTGACTCAAATATTGATGTATATTTGTTTAGAGTAGGACAGGAGATGAATCCACCGGTTGCACTGGGGAACCTTAGAGCTGACATGTCCTTCCTCTGCTCCATTCACTTTTGAAGCTATTATTTTCTTCTGCTGTCTGCTGAGAGCAGTGAGTGGTTTCACATCTGAAGTGAACAGAACATTTTTCACTGGAATGAAATTCTGTTTTCTCCACCATAATGTTTATAAACCTCAGATAATAAACCACCATTTCTCACAGAGTCAGAAAATGGGGGATATTATTCTTTTTACTGAAGAAAAAAAAGAAAAAAAAAAAAAAGAAAAAATATATGCAATCTCATATTAATGATTTAGTTTGAGCACATTATTGAATCTTAAGCCTAAGTAAATCACTTCTAGTATAAATCAAAGGTAACAGCTTTGAAGTTTAACACAGCCAGCCTATAAATGGAATTCCTTCCCTCTTTTGCTGCTGAAGAGCCCAACCCAATCCTGTCAAAAGTGCCATACTCCAGGTTAATTATTTCTCAAGAGTAAAACACAACATCATACCCTCCATGATTTCTGATCATAGACTCAACAAAGGATTCCCAGCAGAAGGAATGTCAGTCTACACTGCATCAGCCAGAGAGTCCTCTCTGGACAGGCACACCTAAAAATCCAACCACCACTGGGGAAGAGCCACCCACCCACATACTTATTTAGATTCTCTGACACAGAGATACTACCTTAGCTTTAAAATAAGGAGAAAAAAGTACTCCATGTCCTCCCTCTCTTCTATGGGATACCTGAAAGCATTTATTGAGGTTTATCTGCTTCCAGTGTCCATGTCTCCCAGGCTACATCTCCCAACACCTTTGAGAGAGTCGTAACCACTACCTAACCTGAGAAAGGATACACAACACCTGCAAGCAGGGCTTGGCTTAAATGCCATGTAAGAGATGCCATATTCCTTTTAGGCTCGTAGTTCTCTGTCAGGAAAGGAGTTGTGATAATTTACTGTTCTTCCAGGGCTGCAGCTTTGGGATAGAATAAATTCAGGTCTTTGTCATTTTAAAATAGCAAAAAAAAAAGTGTTAATTTTCATGCTGCTTCATAGACTTTATGATTAATATTGTGTAAGCAAAACGAAAATTTGAAACTCCCAAATATGAGTGGTTGAGTATTTCTCATGAATATGCTGTAGTGGGATTACTTACCAAGAGGTGTAGTGGAGCTGTAATTACACTCTCAGAGAAAAAAATAAAAGCCTATCTACAAAAATGCAGAGATTATTTAAGTCCCTTTGCTACAATGTGCTGTGATGCCATAAATCATGTTTTGACTAGATACAATTAATTTTGCCTTCTTTTGCATTTTCCTTCCCATTCTTCTCAGATCTGATTTCTAAGGTCATTTTTTTTCTAGATGGAATAGGCTGTGCTTGATATTGAAATGTGATTTGACAATAATATAGTGGTGAAACTTTGAAGACAAATTATGAAGGATTATCTTTTTTACTATTCTACAAAAGTTTCATTAAAATTCACCTCTAATAAGTGTCAAAGGATACTAATCCTCTGATGCTTCCGTGAAAATTTTGAATTAAAGAAGGAGTAGTAAAACAGATTTATTAAAACCTTTTTGAAACAGAAGATGATTCAGTTATCATCTTCAGTCATCATGCTACAGAGGCAGCAGTCCTTAATCCTATTTATTATTTCTGAAAGATATCATCATGGAATTTGGCTGGTAGGATAGGTGAGTTATTTATATATTTATGGATTTGTCCTTTCCAGGATAACTATTCTTCCACATGGGAGCCTGCGAATCCTGAATGCTTCCAAGTCTGATGAAGGACGGTATTTATGCCAAGGTGTAAATGTATTTGGATCTGCAGAAATTGTTGCATCAGTATCTGTTAAAGGTATGAAAAAATGCTTTGATGGTAATGATGATTTCTCTTGACTAATATTTAAATATTACTTAGAATCCCCAGCCAACCATAAAACAGGCAGAATAAAAAAGTGTTTTCAACAAGATAGGGGGACTAAATTCCAGCTAGTCAAACACTGAATCAGATTGCATACTCCAGCTGTTATATTGTAGATGTGTCATAAGTATTTATTAAATCACTCAAACTATAAATAATTCTGTAAGTAAAGGAATCAATATCCCTTTTAACATATTTTATCTTCGGGAACTCATTTACCCCTATCTTATCCTGCATGAGAACAAAGCTTTAATTTAAAAATAATAATTGTACCTATATAAAATCCAGAGAAAGATAGTACCTCAGAAGATTAATAATAATAAAACCACTGAGTAGCAATCCATTTCTGAACCACTTTTTTTTCCATTTTTCAGCTGAATTCATATAGGATCATGGATTTTCTTTGCAGGTGTTCAAGCCTTTTGACTTCATTTGTCAAGCTTCTTCCTATACTTAGTAATCCAGGAAACATCCTTTGTTGTTTTATGGGACAAAACTGAAATTTTCATGCAATCACAAGATTCCAGGTGCTACAGCCTTATAAAGAAAAATTTAAAAATGTAGCTTTTCCTGAAACTAATAAAATTAATTAATTAATCCATCTCAGATGTCCTATAGAATGTTGTTTAGGATTCTGCTTTATTGATTCCATGAAACTGTACCTTCTGATCCCCAGTGTCATACTTCAGTATGCATTACAAATATATTTCAGTATTTGACTGTCTGTAGTTGATACTAAGAGCAAATGTAAGCTCTGAGTAGACTCAGCAGTACTCAGCCATATTATTTTGGTCTGGCACTATAAGTAGACTTCCAACAGAATGTTCCTAACACTTCTCTGTTTCAAGAACCTACAAGAATAGAGCTGACTCCCAAGAAGATTGAGTTAACAGTTGGAGAGAGCATCGTCCTCAGTTGCAAGGCCCTTCATGACAGCACACTGGATGTCACCTTCTACTGGACACACAATGGACAGCCAATTGACTTTGAGAAAGAAGGTGGACACTTCGAAAGCATCAAGGCAGTAAGTGACCATGCATTTGTCACCTCTGTGCTGGGAACTGATAGAAATTTGCATGGTTTTATATATCTCCCATTTACCAAATTCTGACCAAACAGAGATAACTGGTTTCGGTAACATTGGAAAGAAACGTTAGCTAGAGGAGGTGCAAACTGCAGACCACTAGAATTATTCCAAGTAGTTTTTATCAAGAAGATATTAAACTTGAACTTCCTATGATCAGTGATGTATCTGATAATCTTTGTGAGGGAACAGAAAGGAGTTTTCATCAAATCCTGCTTACATTCTTCTGCTGATTTTAATACAGAAAGGATGCTGCTATAAACATTGATGTATCTCTCACAGATAACATGGCTGTTAAAACTCCCTCACCTCCCAATGCTTTACTTGCCTTGTATATATTTTAATATCTGAATAGCAAGGGCTATATTTACTAACTCCCCTGCATGAGGTACTTCGTAACTGTGTAACCATTATTTAAGTCAATAGGAATCATATGGGCAAAAATATGCATATCAATTTCAAATATTGCCACTTGAGCGAAAAAGAGTTTCATATGATCAAATGGTGCAATAAAGTAATTCAAACCTCTCTCATGTAAAACGGTTTGAACATTTCTTAGTAGAAAGAAATCTTTTAATATGAACAAGTTTGGAAATAGAATCTACAGTCATTTAACTCAATCTTCCCACTAATGAAATGTAAATCAAATGTCCATGCTATGTTAACAGAGAAAAATGAAGTCCACAAAGGTCAGGAAATTTTAAAACTTAATGTATCTCATTTGAGTACAATGTAGCAAAGTTAACTTTGCATTAAAAACCTTGTAAAGCTGTAATCAATTTATTCTTCTGCTTGCCTATGTGGAAGTCATATTCACTTGGTGGACGGTTCTTGTTTTTAAAATGTGAGTTTACTTCAATAGACCATTTAATTGAACAATATTAGTAAGGGATATCTTAGTGTTCTTAGCATAGTCATTTTCATCTGAGGAATACAACACTCAAAACAACACTATTTATGTCAGAAGGAAAATTATCACTCTTTTTTAACTTCAAGGTCATTCTTTGATTCAAGAAAATATCCTATGATTACGATTAAACTTTAAGTCATTGCCAAAAAAATGAAATCTAAAACATGTTACATGGTTCTTTCTGTGTATTTCAGCATCTTTCTTCAAAGGAAATTTTTAATCACTGGGAAAAATCCACAGGCTAGGAAATTTTCAAAGAAATTTCATATCTCATGTCAAAATAAAGCCAATCTCATATAATTTATTTTATGAAAAAGTAGGATTTTGTAGATCTCTCACAAGAATTCTTCATTAATTTCATTTCTACAAGAGAAAGTCCTCAATCTGATAGAAGTAAGGCTTATGCAAAGCAATCAAAGATGACATCCTATTTTCAGGCAAATATTCATGCAAATCACATTGAAATTACTGGTTCCTTTAACTGTCCTAACATGATTAAAATTTGGCCAAAACTTGGTAGATTTAACCAGCTGTTTGAGTTTATGACCTCCTTCTCACTGTGCTGCTAGAGTGTCACTGCTACTTTATTAAGTGAAGACAGTATTACTCATAGAATCACAGAATAAGCTGATTTGGAAGGGACTCATCAAGTCCAACTCTAGGCCATGCACAGGACACCCCAAGAGTCACATCCTGTGCCTGAGATCATTGTCCAAATGCTTCATGAACTCTGTCAGGCTGGGGCTACGACCACTTCCCTGGGGAGCCTGGTCGAGTGCCCAACCACCCTCTGGGTGAAGAAACTTTTTCTAATACCCAACCTAAACTTCCCCTGACACAGCTTCAGGCCATTCCCTTGGGTTCTGTAATGGGTCACAAGTGTTAAGAGCTAAAGGGGTACCTACCCCTTTGCTTTCCATATTGAGGAAGTTTTAGATGGCAACAAGGTCTCCCCTCCACCTCCTCTTCTCCAGGCTGAACAAGTCTCTCAAAATGGAGTAAATACTCAATATCTAAATGACTAAGTGGATTTTTAAAAGTTGTTTATTAAGTAAAAATCTTTAATATTTATTTTCAGAGGCACATAAGCAATTTTTTTTCCCTAAAACATAGTTTTCAACAAACAGCAAACTTCAGCTGATCAGAAAATATAATCAGTCTGGAAAAAAGGCATTACACATTTTGAAAAATATTACAGAATTAGCTCCTGCCTTGTCACTGTTAAAGCAGTGTTGAAATAGTGAAACAATATACAACTCTAAAGAAGTATGGAAAAGAAGCATCAAACCCTAACATTTTTAGACTGGAGTAGCTCCATTTGCCTTTACAAGATGGTCAGGCCATGCTTTCTTTACCTGCATTCCTAACTCATTTAAAGGTCAAGACATTTCTGGTTTTCATCCTAAAGAGAGAGTGGAAGTGTAAGCTTGGATCAACTGGAAGGGGACTGAAAATAGTTGTTAGCACATTACCAGCAGGATGAGGGGTGGGGAAGAACACTCCTTTCCAGAACAGAAGTAACAAAACATGGCCGTCTTAGGACAATCCCCATGGAAATTTTCTGACTGCTGTTGGAAACATAATGTGACACATTTTTTGACATTCTTTTAAAGTAGTGGTTAAAATATCTTGATTTTTGTATTGTCCTGAAATGAAGCTGGATCAGTTGAGAGGTACAAATCTTGAAAGTGGTAATAGCAACTGTGGTAATACGGCAATTTTTTTGGTGTTTTGACACAATCCCCATAACTACTCATTCGTGGAATGTTGTCAATTGTACCGCATTCTCATTTCTCTTAACTACATAGGAACGAGAAATTTATCACAAGGTTGAAAATGTATTTCTTTACTTCACTAAAATCTAAAGCATGACCAGGTACTGGGACAAAGGAAGATAAAACTCATTTTATATTTCCATGTAATCTCCTCTAACCTATCCAGTTTCAAAGTTGAGATACACAATGTGTTAAAGCCATATATTTATGAATACAGAAAACAGGAATTTGAAGTCTGATAGATTTCTATCTGTATCCCGTATTTTGCTCTTCTGAATTAAATACTTCAAATTTGTATGAGTTGAGCCTGAACAAAATGCTTTTTAATGGAGTATGTTTAAGAAAAATAATATCCTTTGTGTGCATGAAGTCATAGAATTATATGTACATTTTTTCTACATACACTGATACTTCATCAGATAAAAATATTTTCAGGCTTGACTGCAGTTTGCTTATTTGTTTTAAACCCTGACAAATTAAACATTATTTAAATGGGTTTTGCTAATAATAAAACCACTGTAAACTTCTCATCACTGGTTGCAGTGCTCATAATTTCACCGTGGAAGAGCCAAATATTAATTATGATGACAACCTTGATGCTTAATGAAGTGTTATAAAAGCTATCACCAAAGTAACATTTATTTGGGCTGTAGATAAATTTTCACTTGCTAAAATTGCATGATCCCTAGCAATTACAATTAAAAATAGCTTCTCTCAAAGTAATCAATATTACTTCCCTTGTTTTGAAATGATATCAGCATTTTTGTGCAAAAAAAAAAGGTGTTATAATTTTTCATACCGAGAAGTAATTTTTTATACAAACCGAAGGTATTTTTGCTGTTCTTTACTGAGGTATCAAAGATTTAGTACCTACATCAATTTAGGTACTTCAAGGACTTGCCTGGCAAAAAAATAAGGGCGATAAGGATGTCAACTTGTGCATGAAGGGAATATTAAGGAAAATGGACAAGCTGAATTCCACTGGAGTGACTGCAGATTGCAGTCTAGGAAAAGTAAACATCCCAAATCTTGTGTATTATATAACTTCACAGTACATTTGGTGGAAGAACAATAATGCCAAGGGTTATATAAAACCAGAATCCTTTGGCATTGGTAAAGTCTTATTCTGCCTCACAAAAGACTTGATAACATTTTAGGTTCTTTGAGGGGTAATCTGTATAATAGAAACAATTTTGCATGGAAGTCTGAATTTCCAAAATTTTCTTGTAGCAACACAGTAAGCAATGAGCTCAGAAAGTATAAACATGCTTTTTTTTATTGGGATAACTTTGATTTTCTGTCCCTTGTGCCAAATCTAGAGGTCCTATTCAAAATTCTATTAAAAATGTTCTCTCCTACAATCTTTAGTGACCTTAATTTTCTCATAAAGATATCCATTTTTCGTCTAAAAATATCTGATTTTGTCAGTAAATTTTCATTCAACTGTCATCATTCCAACTCTGTGTTTGAAGGCTGATGCTGTTTTTATAGCAGCCAAACAAAATTATTTACTGTGGTTTTCCACAGCCTGGTAAGCAATAGCATTGCTCTTAATGTCCCTCACTTTGACTTCTCAGACTCAGGAAAGTGATTTGGTCTGAGTATGTTCTTGTTCTTTGATCTTAGCTGAAACTGCCACCAGGAGAAGCAATAAGTACAACCTGTCATGTTCTGTTTTACAATGGTTATTTTTTCACATGGAAGTGAATGGAAATCTACTGTTTCACTTAAAAAAGGACTGTAGATACAGATTGGACAATGCATTTAATTCCTGCCTAGTACTGGAGACTTCAATCTGGTAACCTAGAACTTTTGGAAGTGCATAAATTTGCATCTTTCCTTGTATTTTCAAGTCACTCCCTAAATTCGTGGAGTACTTTAATCATATTTGAGAAGTTAAGATTAAAATTTCCTAAGTGTTTTCTAAATAGGAAGAGCTAAGTTCTATGCTACATGAAACCAATTAAAACAGCAGGCCATTAATAATAATGTCTTTCCTCTTTATTGGATGTAAAACCAAACAAGGTTAATTAAATAGGGGTTTTACTTAACACCCCTGCTTCGTCCCCACATGAGGAAAACAGCAATAGTTGTCAGAAGACTTGCAGAAGATACGTGTTCTATGCACAGAGAATTTCTGTTCAGGGAAAAGCTGCCATATGAACCTCATTGCTACCAATTTGTTTCACTGTCTGTTGCAATCCGTTCCTGCTGATGGAAGAGGCTGAACACAGCCATGACTGTCAGCTCTAATCTCTAGATATTTCAGCCCTATGCTCATTACCGGGTTTTGCCCACTTGTCACGCTACAGCAGTTACCTATTTGGGCAATCAGGAGTAGTTTAAAAAAAAATTTTTGAATCTCAGCTTTAGTGATAAAAAGTTGTTGTAAATTAGGTAGGGTGCTAAATAGAATAAGGATTTCTGGAATTTGAGTTCTACGACTCGTAACTATAAACCGAAATCCAAACACAATGAAGACCACGGTGTAATACAGCACTTTACTGTGTCTTGCTTCCAAGATATAAACCATTCTAGAGAACTGATTGAATTTATTTCATGCCACATTAGAAAGAGACACTCCAAACATTTCCTAGAATCAAAAAAGTATGTAAATAGTTGCATGCAAGTGCTTGTGGTTTTGGCTATTAATAGAGAGTAAGGGACAGAGATGATAAGCAGCATCTCATCTTGTTTAGCCTGGAGGAAAGGAGGCTGAGGAGGACCTTCTTGCCCTCTACAGCTGCCTCAAAGGAGGATGTAGTGAGGTGGGGATTGGTTCTCCTGTCCCAGGTAACAAGTGACAGGATGAGAGGAAGTGACCAGGTTGCACCAGGGGAGATTTGGATTAGATGTTAGGAAATATTTGATCACTGAAAGGGTGGTCAGGCATTGGAACAGGCTGCCCAAGGATGTGGTGGAATCACCAGTCCTGGAAGTGTTCAAACGAGTGTGGATGTGGCACTGGGGATATGGTTTAAGGGTGAACACAGAAGTGCTGAGTTAGCGGTTGGACTCAATGATTTTAGAGGTCTTTTCCAACCTTAACAATTCTGTGAACTCCACTATTTAATTTTATTTCAGACAAGGGAGATAACCAATCATTTTGGAAAATGTGAGCCTCTTAAAGTTCCTGAATACCAATTTCTATTAAAAAGTGATTTAAATAAGTCAGGAAATACAGTCAGACAATTTTTACTGTTTTTTTCCATTAAGGTATTTTGTACCTTTCCTTGTTTACAATAAGCATTCTAATGCAAAAAATCTTGGGATAAATAAAAGATACTTCATGACAGTCCATTCTTTCTCCTGTTTACTTGGACCTGATGGATCTTTTAACTGCTTGGCACAGTGTTAATCTGGGTTATAACAGCAGAGTCGATTGTTTTAACAACTGATCAATATGAGTTCCTAACTCTACAGCTTCCATTTAGAGCTCTGCTGTATGTTTTACACTTGCTGCTCAGCAGCCTTTCTCCCCAGCTGTTGGTGGCAGCGCTTTCCAAAGCCTTCCTGGCAGTATTTCTCCATTGCAGTTCTTACACTCCCAATCTTCTGGTTTTATTCTTGAGACCTTGCACCTGCAAACCCCAATTGTGTTGTTACAGAGAAGTGTCATGGGAAGAAGCTCTCACTGTCCTGAAACTCACCTCTACCTCTTGCCCCCTTTCTTTGTCTCTTATTTGGTAAACCAAGACACAGCATGCAGCACAGAGTAGATAATGTTAATATGAATACTTCATAAATATTTTCCAACAATAAACATACTAAGAATCTACCAATCAATCATTGTGTAACAACTGCTCTTATTTAATTTATTCCAATTAACATTAACAAATAGGAAGTTTAAGTAGGTCCCAAAGAAAATGATATAACACTACGGGAGAAAAATGGCAAAAATAATCACCATTTTCATCATCACCTACTGCACTGGAGGCAGACTCTAGAGGTCTTTTCTTCCTTTCTTCTCATGGTAATAAAATCTCAGATACAGAACATTAATTTAGTAACATGAGTGTAGTGGGCCTCTCTGTCCTGAAGGTTGCCATTTCACATCCCATCTCTTTTCTCATTTCTTCCCATTCTCAGCACTTTTTCCATGTTTTCTTTAATCCCTTGATTTCAAAAAACTACCCCAGTACATGACATACCACCTGACAGCTGATATTCTTTTAACTTCATCTCTTTTTCTGCCTTCTTTCAATAAAATTAATCAAACTCATTTGCAGCAATTCAAGATGCACTTGAGATGCATTTCAAGCATTTCAAGCTGATTCAAGTTCTTCCTATCCACTCCCAACATTCCATCACTCTCTGGCATCCACTCAAATCCACTAGTGCTCACCAAAACAGCTCTTTTCATAATTCTTGCCTTCTCTATGCAAACTGTTCAGAAGTACTGCCACTCGAAGGGTCTGCCCTCCCCCTGGATGATTCTTAAGGATTCGCAAACCTAAAGCCATCTTTTCAACTTCTCATAGACAGAGGAAATGCAAGTTGTGTTTTATCATGTTTGTCTCCATCAACCTGCATCAGTCTGAATACTGCTATATTACCATTATTATACTACCACATACCATTAATCAAAACAAAACTGATAACAATGATTTCATCTTCTTTGTTCCAAATGTGCTCATATGATTAAAAGACAGAGCTCAGGATATAATTTTCCATTATCACTATATCAACCAAGAAATCTGCTGCTTCTCAGGAGATTAAATATTTGCAATTTCTAATCATCACCAGCAGTAGACAAATGTAGTTGATATGTTCAAACCTGATAATTTGCATGCAATGGCACTTAAATTGCCCTAGATGCACTATGGACAGAATTTGGCTTGAAGCCAACAATCCAGCATAATGTACATATAAATTGTCAGCGTAATTTAAAAGAACTTTATTGTATTGCTGGTTTTCACTTACTATTGACGGTACAAAGATAACACTGCCATAAGGTTATTCTGTACAATCATTTGTTTGCATCAGATAAATGCACCAAAAATAAACTCCTTTGCCACCCAAATATAGTAAAAATCAACTGTGAAGTAATTTTTCAATCTAATCTAACTGAACTTCATTAATAAAAGCTATTTTGCTAAATGAAGTAATATATGAGTCAGAAATTCACCTAACCTGCGTGTTATATGTAAAAACACACATACATTTTAAATAATCATTTAAACTGAAAAAGTTATCATTGCCAACCCAAGTCATTCTTGTTTAGGATCAAATCTCAGTCCTTTTTACTTGACACACCATTGTTTTACTGTTTTCAGTTTAAACAGAATAGAATCTTTTTAGGCTTTTGGTACCTCCCAAGCACTCTCTTCTGTACAAAATCCACTTTGTAGGAAAGCATCCTCACCTCTCAGTGTCAAGAGATTTAGATGACAGGCAGCAAACCTCAATAAACCCCTGTAGTCATAGTAAAGAAGTGACCCAAACTCCCCTTGGGCTTTCATCATAAAAGTTTTCTTCCAATGGCAGTCAGTGTTTGGCCACTCTTTTCTTCCCTTTGATTTAAGCTTTTGTTGAATCATGATCATTTGTAATATTCTCATTACCCATTTTAGACACATTCTTCCCAAGCAAAGAGACAGTTTGCACCGCATGTTGTCCAGGTTGAGTTCCCAGCCTGAATTTGCTGCACAGTAATAGGCAGTCCCCAAGACTTTGCAGTGCAGAAGATGAGAGCTGTGGGTTAACACGTCATCTCTACCGACTACCCAGTATTAAGAACTTCTTTGACTTTTTGTCCCTCTTTCCAAGACAAATTGGAGCTACATTCAAAGAACTGCAGTTGGAGTGCAGAAGGGAAGTATGACAATCAGTGTGGAAAATGAGAATCATTAGAAGCACATTAAATGAAAGCTGGGTTTGATACAATGACAAAATAATGATACTTCATATGTATTTTCCACATATGATTCTGTAGTTTGAGCATATGTGATAAATTATGTAATAATCAACCCAAAGTATAATTCTTTCATGGACGAGGTATGGAGAAAGGAACAAAAGACTTACTAGATGTTAAGAAAGTGCTCTAGGGTGTAACTGTGAGCTCCATTTCAAATGCAGGCAGATTAGAAATTGTTCTTTTGCAAAGTCTTCAGAAGGAAAAGTTGGATGCACTGAATGGACCACCTTGGTTTAGAGATAAAAACTCAGCAAATGAATGGACAGATTAACAGACAGGTTTCCTAGCAACTGGCTCAGGACAATGAACTTGCTCTCACAGGAAGAATACATTTAATTCTCTTCATTTGAAGGAAGAGCCATATGTAAAAGTTGTTTATTGCAAAGCAATTCACAACTGTTAAGATCTGGTTATTAAAATTAGAGAGATGTCTTTGCCCAAATTAAGGTGCAAACGAGACCATACATCAAAGTCATTAGTATGGATTTTTATTTAACAGTAAATGTGAGGGAGAGAGGGAGAGATAGAAAGAAATAGGAAAAGAGAGGGGGCAGGGAGAGAAAGAGAATGACAGAGAGACAGAAAATATGTCACCACTGCATGGATTCTGTTGGTTCTCTTCTTCTAGTCTTCTCAGCGGTGACGGTCCCAGTCTAGTCAAAGTGATGGCTCACTGTCTTGAGCCATGAGGGGTGGGAGAAGCCCGTGAAACACAAAATCCACTGGGTTTATACTTAATCAGGTTAAGGTAGGAATGCCCAGGTACATCCCCTGCAGCAGGGAATTTTACACTGGATAATGTAATACTTTGAATCACGGGACACTTCAGGAGCCTGATGGTTTATGATACCTTCTAAGACTAAGACATCACAGCTGCCTCTTATATCAGTGACACTGAGTCATTTATGGCCCACCAGAAGGGGTGAGTTCCTTCAGGCTGTGTTTAAATGTCCTGGTACTTCTCTGAAAGGGAATTTCCACAGCTGAACCACTTGTGTAAGGACTTTGGCATGATAAAAAGTACTCCCCCAACTCTCAGGATTTGCCTCTTATCAGCATCTTCTCTTATCTTGTCCAAGACCCAGCTGTAGCCTCTGGTGCACACTCTCTGCACCTGGGTAGTTAAGCGGTTCATTTTTTGAATAATTGACTATTAACAGTCCAGTCTCTCACAACAACCTCTTAAGATCTGTTAGAGGGAAAGAGAAAAAAATCCACACAGGACTTCCTCTCTGTGGGTATTTGGTACAGCTGAAGAACTATTCATTCCCCAAGAGTAAATTCTTTGAAACAGTAACTTCTTTCTTTTTTTGCTTCTGCAAACCACCAACATTAGGACAACGAGTGCAAAAGACAAATGCAGTGATGTCATTACTACTGAGAAAAGTATACATGTTACATGCTCCTTGGAGCCTTTTTGAATTTAGGGAAGTATTTCCAAATCAAAAGCAAATGTTAAGGTATAGGTGGCACCAATTTTTGAAAAAAAATGGTATCAAGCAATACCTTATATGTAAAGCTAATTAGATATGTGGCAGACATGTCTGTGACCTCAGACAACATGCCACATTGAAGTAGAGAGAGCCACAGCTTGACACAACATTCAGCACTGGAGCTGCCCACAACCAAATGAATGGGATGCTTGGGAGCATAATATGAATTGTACAATAATTTATTGTCCTGGAGAGAAACATTAGTCATGACAGACAGCATTCTGAGCTGTATTATTATTATTATTATTTACTTGCTGCTTAATGAAAACCAACAGTGCACATCAGGTCTATAGCTGATGCTGACCTTGAAGGTTACTCTTAGCTTTCCTGAAAATCAGAAAAAGTTGCTTGTTGAACCTATCAGTTTTGTTTTGTTTTAAATTTTAGCTTCAGTAAAATACAATATACATTTCACACAGTAGCAGTTTATACTGAGATTAAGGTGTACTGATACTTGATTAAATGGATAATACATGATGCTCAGAACACAAAGGAATATGGATTTTTCTAATAAAATGCTACTTTGAAATAGTGTGCTTCTTGCAAAATATTCCCTGTCACAAAAGAGCATAAAATCAGTGAAATAAAAAGCAGCTTTTAAAAACATACACTTAATAGCATCAAAATTTAGAACCAGGCAAAGAAATTTAAACACCGCTAACATCAGCTTTGACTAAAATTGAGACCACAAAGTTGCTGATACACCAGGCTGTCCTAAATCATGTTAGTCCAGGCGAGAGAGACCTTCCTACACTGTTTGCATCCATGTCACCCAGGTTTTGCCTTCCCCCAAGGGGAGTGTACGTCTCTGCTTTTGCTGAAGCATCGCATCTTTTTCCACTGACAGAAAACTAAAAGCAGAAGAAAGTTTCTGATCTTAGATACTTTTCTTAATGGAGTCTCTGCTGCATTCTCACTTTGTAGGTTTTTTTAAAACTAAATTGCAATTGTTCAAGTTTAAGTAGTAACTGCAATGGCAAGGTGCAGAAATCTTCTTAAGACTTAGAAAGCCAGCACACCAGTTTAACCTCCCCCGGACCTTTTTGTGACCTAGAGCCTCTTATCACAGAATAAACTAATCAACAAATAATCTGTCTTCCAAGACTTGGAAGAGTCTTTAAAATTAATGAAGACCACTCTATAAATGCCACTGAACAGCAGTAATGCAGGATTTTTTTTAGAGTTCCGGATCAAACATATCTCCTACTTATCTAAATGGAAGCTAATATGTGCCATTATTTTCTTGATTATGATCAAGAATCTAATGTCTGAGTATGTACCTATCTGTATGAAACACAGTGAGTTTAATCTACTCACATATCCCCAGGAATGCTGGCTGCACATCCTGTTATGTTGTAATAAAAGAATTTCATAGAGATCTATTGTACTGCACTGCTCTCCACTTACAGCGATGATTCCTTCAATTGATGCTTGTCTGCGCAGTTACACAGGTGCGCAGATGAAATACATACATTTTTTCGTGATAAGAATATTAGGATTCACACATTCATGAGCCCTCTGGAAGTCAGAGTGACAGCCAAGATTTTTAACAGCTCCTGAGCAATGAAATCAGACAGTTGCTACCCATTACGTTATTCCTCACACTTAACAACAAAACACACATTAGATGTAAATTATCCTCAAGAGAGGACAAATGTGGACTGATTCTGGTCTTATCCTTTTAATAACTAAAGCTTTGTACCAAGATCACTAAATGTCTTGAGCAACACATTTCAATAGCTATTAAATGCTACTGTGTTATACAGCTTAAAAAATTTATATCCTGAATTTGACTCCGGGTGGGAGTGTGTGCTCTTCTTTTGCATTTCGAGCTGTAGAATGCTCAGATATTCTTCTCCACTGCTGTGATTTCTCATATGCCAGAGCAAGAATATAAGAATTGCATTATGGCCTGACTGGTCTGAGTATCTCCCCTTCAGCAACATTATTATCTAGATTGCTTCAGAAGACAAAACACTCCCACAGTAATCACGCTCTTAGATCCACAGAGTTATTAAGCTATAGATCATGCCCATATTCACTTTGGCCTCGGAAGCAGCCTTGATGTCTCCACCTCTCTTTTCCTTCTTTGAATGTGAATATCCTTTGGTAAAGATTTTGCCTTGGTGCTACATGGAGTATTACCACAAATTACTTCAAAAAATGTAAATGAAGAGAAGATTGACTGAAGAAGTATGCCAAGATGTGCTGGAAAGGAACTCTTCTGCCTAAAAAGAAAAAACTAAATTATAGAAGATTGGATCTTGAAATGAATCCTATTTCATCTTGTCATTAATGACCTTAGCATAAGAGAAAGAAGTATGCAAATGGCAATTGTATGGTACAAAATTAGACACCTTACCAATACGGCAGATGATGAAAAATAGCAGATGGGAACAGACAAGAAACATGATCCTACAAAGAACAAGGTCATGCACACATGAATGGCTAGTTATGAAGTGGGAGCTCATAACTTGCAAATGATTAAGGATAAAGATCTGAGTGTATCTACATGAGCACAGAATACATATGTGCCACAGAACGCAAATATAGATCTAGGTGAATTCAGTGACAGATTTCCAACACAGCTAGAGAAGTATCAACACTTAAACCTCTAGTAAGATTTTATTTAGAATTCAGGGTACAATTCTACTCACTCAGGATCAAAATTAATCAAATTAGAACCACTGCGTGGGATAGAAATATATAATTCAAGGAAAATCTGTCAGTGTTTGGTTGTTTAGCAAAGTAGACCAAATCTGAGACGGGAAATGCCTATACTCCATTCATGTTTCTTAAAGTGAACTTTGGGGAATTGTAAGCTAGCATTCTAAAAAAAAAAAATTTGAAGTGGTTCTCTCTTTATACATTTTGCACATTTCAGATTTAAATACAGAGTTCAACAGGAAGGACAAGAATCTGTTCATATTTTCTCAACCATATTTAGCATTAACTTCCTCTATATTATTAAAAATCAATCAACATTATCTTACAAGTTATCTTAATTTCAGCACACTAGCAAGACATATTCCAAATGTCACTGCATTGCAGTAAAGAGGAGGAGGAAGAAAGTTCTTAATTTCTAAGAGGACTTTTTTAATACCAAGGATAGCATCCAAAATACTTCTGTTCATCTCCTAAATTAATTTCTTTGTGCTAGTTGGAATAATTTTCTTTGAATGTGCAAATATGCGCAATGTGCTTTAAGCAAAGTCAAAGTTATTAAAAACCTGAAATGCTCTTCTTTAATCCCTGTTAATAATTGTATAAATGCAGTGTTCTGATAATCCTCACAAGAGGGTATTAGGGCACATACATTTTGTAAGATGAAAGCTGCATTTAAGTGTTGCTCAAACTGTACAAAAACACCCTTGTGAACTACCTTGAACACAGATTTAGTGAGTTTTAAACTGGCACTTCGTTCCTGTTTCAGCAAGCCTCCTCTGCAGATTTAATGATCAGGAACATCCTCCTGATGCACGCTGGGAGATATGGTTGCAGGGTCCAGACCGCAGCAGACACCGTGTCAGATGAGACGGAGCTGCTTGTTAGGGGTGAGTATGCTCGTGGTGCCCCCTGAAAACACAGTCACCACACACTGTTGTACCAGGGAATTTAAATACATGAGCTCCAAGGATGCCTCTGCCATGCAGTGGTCCTTAGATTTTATATTATTGAAGCCATTTGTGGTAAACTTGGTGTCTTTGAAGGCACTTTCACCATAAACTGACCTGCAGACTCTGCAAAGAGAAACAAAAGATAGTGGGTTAATAGACAGTTTTAAGAGAGGTAACAGCACAAAAAGTATATCTGATTAGCTAAAATAGACAGTTAGCCTTCACAGACCTGCATAAGGTAGGTATAATGAGCTCTTTGTGTTTTTATGTGATGCTTTGCATTTCATCTCATGGTCAAGCTATTCTTTCAGCTTTAGCAGTTTAGGAACATTCATTCATTTCCTAAGAGGAGGGTCCAATTGTAAAATTATAGATATGAACAATGAAACAAAAGCCCCATAATATGATGAGGATTTGGGTTTATTCACACATGGAATTTTTACCACCAATTGTTCACTGCATCTTTATGCCCAGTCCTATAATCTGTTAAATTTTTTCACCTGTCATTTAATGTTCCTGATTATGCACAGGAACACAGATTCCTTTTCCTGCAGGATCCCAGATCATACCAAAGATGCCACCTAGTTTACAATAAAGCAGGGCACCAGCACCATCTGTGCCTTCCATCAAGCAGAGTATTCCTGCATTCGGCACTACTTGTGTGTGTGTGCATACTCACATGTGTGTTTAGTGCCTGAGGGGATCTGAGGACTTACATTTCACTTACTGGCATAATGACTGGTGGGTCCTGCAATGCCAAGAGACATGGATCCCTGCTAGGTAGCACAGGTGGGTAGCCTTACTGTGGGTTATACATTTTTGAAATAATAAATCAAGGTAGATATTTTATTAACATTTGAAAAACTGCAGAAAAAAAAAAATAATCAGTTACTTGGCTATTATAATTTTTCAAAAATACTTATTTTAACACATCCCACAATGTCTTTAGACTTGATGTCTTCCTATCCGTCACTTTTAGGACAAATATATGTTTCAACTGATAAAGAATGTTTCTGGCTGACTGCAGGGCTCTTCACATTTCCATGAAAGTAATAGTTAAATATTTCCATAAAGACACTTTGAGGACCATCAGATATCTATGAGCTATGGCACTATTGGGATGGTTGTATTCAGTTGACTCGTTGCAGCCATGTAATACCATTTTAGCTGCCTTATTAGATCTGATTCATCCTTCTGGATTATGCAAGACCTTTTGTGTTACCTTTGTCTGTCTCAGACAGGAGCTGGAGGCTTTATGAATGGGCAAGGCAATCTCAACTTTAAATTGAACTTTTGTGACAAAAAGGTCTTAGTTATTATCTAGGATAGACTGATTACAAAATTATTTTTAAAGAATACTGGTTATATAAATTAGTTTATTGATTTTGCTGTAGAAATGAAATTCTTCTCTGAGGAAAAGACCTGAGATTAAATTTTTAAAAAGGCATTGTAAGAAGCACCAGGATGCATTTATGTGAGTCTCATTACCATGTCACCATGCTGTTGAAATAAAAACTATAACTGCTTTGTAGTGGAATTTAAATTCAAATATACTTTGCTTAAAATTTTCTCCTTTTCTTGTTTCTACAATTGGATAATCATAGGATAGAGTAAGAAATTTTGTTTTGTATTGCAAAAAATGTTTAAAGCACTTTCAGTGTAGAGTTGTGAATGACTAGACCTTACAGACCTCAACAGTTCAAAAATCAAAAATATTTATGAGAATCTAATATATCTCTCCTTATACTTTTACAGGAACTTCATTTTCATTTCAGTATCTCTAATTTTTTTTCTCCCCTATCTGTCTCACTTAGTGGTGTGCAATTTTACACTGATGATCCCAAATTGCAGCACCTTTCAAACTTCTTTAGGTTTAGCTTTCGGTGATACTGGACATTGCTTAGGAGAAGATACCAGCAGAAACGGATGTTTCAGTAAACATTTCAGTTAATTCTGAAGAATTCTACCTGACAAAGGAAGTCATCTTCTATGAAGAAAACCCATGCAGTAAAGCTTTTAATTCAAAGCCATATAATTCTTTATTTCTGGTACATTTTATAGTTAAAATAATTTCATTTTATGCATATTACAAAACATCCCTTTCTTTTAAATGTTACAGCCCAAAGCCAAACTGAGATAGCAGAAGCTTTGTTATGAATTTTTATATGTACTGATATAACCAAACTTACAGCAGATCCTTGTTCTGACCTTACTTTCTCTCCTTTTGCCTCTGCAGAAAATGCCAGTGAAAATACTGACAATATGGTACCAGCATATAACTCCATTTCAATCATTACTTCTATTGTAGGTTTCATCTGGTATTTAAATATATCATTGCAGTTTTTTTCCTGAAAAAATATTCTTCTTACAACATTTCTACAGGAAATAAATTTGACATACAGAATAAATTAAATTAAAATAATCTCATTCTCCCTCCTTTAGATCTTCGTGAATCTCAGAATTACTGCTACTAGCAAATTGACTAAATTTAAACTGAAGTATGCATTCAACTGGTTCACTATTTTTAAGTCAAAGGACTGTTTGTCAGAACTTAATTACAAGTGACTTGGAAGAGTAATGTACCTTGTTGCAGCCTCCTCAGATGGAGGAAGCAGAAACAAACTTTGCAGACTTCTGTTGCTCATAATTAACATGCTGATCTTTAACAAACAGACATTCACCACTGTATTTTCAAGGAAGTGCAATGTCTCAATATTATTTATTGTGGGCAAAACATAGAGTATCCTTAAATAATATTTATCTATTTTGAAATCATTTTTACTAGTTGCTCTACTGGAAATTCCCTTGAATATATGCCAGGGAATGTCACTATTTTTGCCCTTGTTGTTCTTTGTTCTGCATTATACAATGAAAGTTAAATTCCAAAAATATCACCAATGAAAGACAACACAAAGAACAAAGAATGAAGAGTGCCAAGTAAATCTCGATTTCTTTGAGTCTAATTACTCATAAGAATGTATTTAATGGTGCAAGAAGATTCCTGAATTTACTGCCTATATACACATTTGTGTGGTTGTGTGCGCGTGTGTGTGTGTGAAACAAAGGAAATAAAGACAGCAGCAAGTTTCTGTTCTGCACCTTTCTATAATGTGTTACATGTTTTTTAAACCCTAAATTTAAATTTTCAAATTCACTTCCTCACAGGTCTTGAATTTAGGTAAGTTGCAATGAAATACAGGTCTACTATTTTTTCAATAATGATTGTGACCTAGTGAATCTCTTTCAGGAACATTTCAAAAGTATATATGAAAAGATATTCTAGATCATGTTCGGACAAAATCAGGATTCAAGTCCCATCAGCATTTACTACTCAAAAAAAACTCCAAATACTTCTCTAAGTGCTTTGAAACTGTGATTAAACTATGTATATTGAAGTAAGAAAAACTTTTTAGTGGTCCTTAGCAATTCTTTTTTTAATGTTATCAATTATGTGGGTTTCATTAGGAAGAGATGTTCTGCCAGCAGCTGGACCTGTCAGGCAGTACATTAGCTTTCCAGATTAAATGTCTTGCATTTTATTCTTGGAGTGAGTTGTGTGAGAGAAGTATTTTGGTAGTCTCGTGCTAGTCAACAGTGACCTTCAAGGGTGGGCTGTCCTGACATACCAGGCATCATCTGTTTATATTCAGGTAAGCTACTATCTAACTTACAAAAGTGTTTCCTCTCCAAATACAGCTCTAGAAAATTCTCTGAAATTCATCATCATAGGTTTTTTTTATTATTAGGTACCTAAAAAAAAAAAAAAGTCATGATCTTTTATTCATCCGAGATCCACCAACCCCTCTAGATACACACATTGATTCTTTAGAGGTCCCCAGAGAGTTCTTTACTCTCTGAATACAGGAAGGATGACAGAAGATTCAGATCGAAGGCCAGAACTGATTTAAAGCAGAAGTGTAGCAATCACTTTCAACTTACCTCAGCAGCTGCAGTGCTCACCTACAATGTAGGATAACTTTGTTTATCTGTCTCAGACCAGAACCCCAAATCACACTTTCTCCTTAAAAGCATGCTATACCTGCAGGTGGCTGTTAGGTGGGGTCAAGATATGTTTAAGCCTCTTTCTGAGGTAGAGGAGCCAGGAGCACAGAAATGCTGTGACAAACAAATAAGGTGACAAACAAATAAGCACGTGGATATGTAGGGCCCAATTTAGGGCGTCTCAAGTAGCCCAAATGTTTTCTTCTTTCATTGAATTGAATCGTGCTCTAGAAATGAACAGAGGTTCCCTCAGGTGAACCTCTGTCAATGGCTTAAGCCAATGCACTGAATTGGTTACTGGAAAGGGAAAAGCTAAATAACAAGCATGCACCCTCTGCACCAGGTTTCCCTCCATATGGGCAACGACACAGACAGTGGTAAATCCTTAAAAGCCGCTGCAATATTTTCTAGAAGACAGTGATCAGAACCCATAACAGCAGAAGATACATAGGCTGATGCATCTCAAGGACAACTAGAAGAGAAAACAACTTTTCACAGAAGCTGGTAACTATTCTGGGACCAGGCTTGCAAAAATGTGCTACCTCAAGTGCAGTCCCATGACAGAAATTATGTATGTCTGATGATCACAGAAGTAGTTTCAGTGGAGTGAATGAAAACAACAAAAATCACCACTATGGACTTACATTCCTGACACCCAAGTCATTACCTGATTTCATTTCATCTATGTCTTCTATTGTTTGTTCACCCAAGGAAATGCAGAATACCTGTTTGTCATGCAAACAAGAATGTTTACATGAGAATGTAGATACACAGTCAACGAATGTTTTCCTCATCACATGACGACAAGAGCCATTTAAGAAGTAGAATTAAGTAGAAGTTAGAAGCAATTTATGATTTTTATGAATGTCAATCCTGTCCTTGACATCAGTCCAAGAATAATTTTCCTATGTCATGTGCATTTTCTGGCTACCAGCCTTTACTAATCCACCCAGATCTTCAACTCACAGCGAATATTAAGTAGCAGACGAGCAGAACAGCAGAATGCTACAGCTTGGCTGGTTTTCCCCCTATCATTGGCACACCAGTAGTCGAGCTGTCTCTGTACTGATTTTTCACAAAGAAGTGATTACCTATGCAGAAGGCTCTAATACAGGATAAATATGCATGTCATGTTCTGACACTAATGATATGATCACAAACATGGGTACCAAACACCCAAGTACCATCCAGGAGACCTGCCTCTCACAGATGTCTCAGGTGATCTTGTAGCCAGAAATGTGTCAGCTTTTCTTAAGACAATGCCTGCTTGCTGAATTAATTTGTTTTTTAAAGCAAGAATTCCAAAAAGAGCTTATTATACTCTTAGTTCCCATCATGCTGTTGAAATCTGAAGTTATCTGTGCTTTTGTGTTTTCACTACAAAGGGTATCTAAATGATCCCATGCTTCAACTATGTTTCACTGTAAAGATGTTTAGAACTAGAAATACTTTTATCATAAAGAGGTTGACACCATGAAAGGGCTGACCCTTACTACCTTACATTGGTCCACTTAGCTACACTATTTTCAGTTTGTGTTTATTTAACTCATCAATACACTATCTAGTACTCAGTGGCTGGGAGGTTTTGAAGAACACCAGCAGAAGTCATAGATAAGAGCAAAAGGCTACTTCTTACATTTACTTTTGGCAAAAAAATCTCTTTTCTCTTAAAACACACAGTTTCTAATGAACTCATTTGAAGCACTGCTTTGCCATAGGCTGCAATAAAGAAAAGCTTGAGTAGAAAAATCTCCTACCAAAGTCAGTTATTGTCTATTCCTTGCTCTTTCTTCTGCAAGTTTGGAGTGTTGGCTGGAGAAAAGCATCTGTAGTTCAGCAAAGAAAAATAGTGCAAGCTGGGAAAACCACACAAGAGTCTAACTTGCTTTCATAAAAGTCATCATGAGGCTTCCTATAGTCAATTACAGGTAAAGATCCCTTTCACATACACTGAGATGAGCAGTTGTCCTGGGTCAGCAGCAGTTTCCAAGAATAATAGAGTTTCTTGCAGAGTAGAGGATCAGTGAAAAACCTGCTGTAATACTCGCCTCATATGGATGGGCACAGTGCTTCAGACATTTAGAACAGAGTGAGTGATTTTTGTTATATAAACCTCCATATTGGTAGAGATGATAGTGACACCACAGACACCAGAATAGCTTTTTTTCATGGTTATCTATTTCCTGCATGACATTCCTTTTTAGAAGCATCATGACTGAGTTAGGAATACAAAGTTGTGAAGCGAAAGGATTGGTTTACATCTGTGAAAGCTTCAGTGCCTAATCAATAGTACCAAGTTTCCAGGATTTAACGTTTATTTAATAAATTAAAGCTTTTTATCATAACAAATTACTGGTTTCAGTAACATTAAGTTGTCAAATTAATTCCATCAACTCTTATTTGTAAATTAGTCTTGCAAAGCTGGCTTACAATTCATTACAACCAAAAGAGTAAGTTGCATTGGTTTCAAACTACTCAGATAGAAGCTGGATGCTGCATTATGCACTGCCAGTCTATGGAGCAGCAAGGTCATCTCCAAACTTTCTTTTTTTAAAATTTCTCCACCTACTTGCAAAGGAACAAAGACTATCATTCCCAAAATTACTTACTCAGTGTTTGAATTTCTGCAATGTAAAGAGTGTAAAGGTAGTGATATTGACAGTACAAGGTAACTAAGCCTGAGAGAATGTGGCTAAGAAGATGACATTTAGGTCTCTTCCAGGGAACAGCAATGCAGTAGCCAGGCAAGTTTGCTCAAGTTTTGAATGTGAGGTGCTAACTAATGACATGTGCCATCTTCTAAAACAGAAAAGATTTCAAATAAATAAAATGCATAGAAATTATTTATTCTTGATTCCTTTTATTTATCAGTGTTCATATAAAGGATCATTTCAGCACATCTAGTCCCTTCAACAATTTATATATTTTTAGATAGATAGATAGATGGATACAGAGATAGAGATAGATATATAGATATCACTCTCTACAACTACCTGGAAAAAGGCTGTAGTGAGGCAGGGGTCAGTCCCTTCTCCCACGTAACAAGCATCAGGATGAGAGAAAATGGACTCAAGTTGCACCTGGAGAGCTTTAGATTACATATTAGGAAAAATTTCTTCCCTGAAAGAGTAGTAAGGCATTGGAATATGCTTCCCAGGGAATTGGTGGAATCACCAACCATGGAAGTGTTCAAAAGGTGTGCAGATGTGGAATTGATGGTGAACATAATGGGCCTAAGTTAATGATTGGACTCCGGGATCTTATAGGTCTTTTCCAACCTCAAAGATTCCATGATTTCATAATTATCATAAGAGTACTTTATAAAATATTTTTATATTTATATTTTTATATCTATTATAAAGTATAGTTTAGGGGAAATAATGTATTGTTGTATTGGTGTCAGTTATATTACAAATAGACCTGTGCTCTCTAAGCATACAATTAACTTTGTTTACAGTTCTATCTCGTTCCTGTACATTTAATGATTTTAGTAGATTTAGATGCCTGTTATTTTCTGGGTATTTTAGTAATAGTTTACTCACTGTTGTTTGCTTTTATTATCTTTTCACTTCTTCTGCTCAAATTGTGTTTTCTATTGTTATGGATGTCAATTGACATTGTGATTTTCTAAGGGAAAAAAATAAGGTCCAGTCCTTTTAATTCTCTGCATCAATGCTGTATACCCTTGGAAACTTATTAGCATACACAGAGCTAATTAAAATCCTTCGACCAGTACAAATATTAGTACCAAAAAAAAAAAAAAAAAAAAAAAAAAAACAAACAAAAAAACCCCAACCAAACATGGCAGAAAGCTTCTTTAAAATTGAGATGAAAATCAGCTTCCTTCTACAATACATAACATGTGTTTTAAGACTGTGCCCTGAGAGCTAACCAAATTCACTGTGCATGCCTAGTGTAAGTTAAATGAGCATTGAGATCAAACAGCTACCTGCAAGCTGTAAGACCTTGAAATGAAGCAGAGCACAATCCTGTAGTGTGAAGGGATGAAAGCCTTTGTGACTACAATCTGTGGTTTGAGTACACATTTTGTGGTCTAAAAATAAAATAAAAAGGTTAAAGCTATTCATCTTATAGACTGGCAAAACTAGCAATCTAAGCAACAAATAAACTATTACACTTTATTTTTTGAGAAGTAATGTTTCCTCTGAACTCCAGTGACCCGGAGCAAATATAACACAGGAACTGCTGGTTAGGTTGACCACCCTGCTCCTTTCTGTTGAGGTATTGCCAATAAAACTTAAAGACAAGTACTTGGGTTTAAAGGCTTTCAAACACATTATTAAATGGAACGTAAACAAGGTCAGCAGCTTCTTGCTGGTCCTTGAAATTACATTTGAGCTGTAGCAAAGGCCAGGAAGATGCCCTGAGCACAGACCCCATTATTTGGACTCACAGAATTGTCCATAATACCGAACTGTTCCCTGAGGCCAGTGGGTACAGCAGAGTTCCCATTCACACAGTTACATTCCTAGTCCCACTGCCCTCAGGATGGGCATGGCAAACTGCCTGTTAGGATTTGCCCCAGCCCACAGTAATCCATGAATTGTGCCAAAGCACTGGCTGGAAAAGTCATAACTTCACAGGGCTGGAATTATGATGGGGTCTGTCTGCCAGCATAAGAGCAGATAGGATCAGGGCTAGAGTTCAGATCTGCACTTTGGCCCTCTTCAGCGTATCATCTGACACATTTATAACATTGGAAGATAGTATATTACTGTAGATGGAGAATCAGCCCTTCAGCCCACAGACTTCAACACATTTCCAGCAACTTGATCTTTTAATAGGACTTCTTTTTTTTAAAATTTAATGATATGAAAGGGAAGTATATTCATATCTTTAAAAAGCTTTTTTTTCAAGAGTTTCAAAATGATTCTTTGTTCTAAGAAGCTTTTTAACAAGCATCGACTTATAGGTATGGACTTACTTCAGTCAAAAAGTGCCTAGAAGCAAATATAAAATTAGAGATCAGATGTGATGATGTTTATTAACTCAGTTCCTGAAAGAGACACAAGAAGCCTTCGAGTGCTGGTGCCCACAGTAGGACTGCAGGGAGTGAAGGAAACAGCATGGACCAGGGCTGGGACAGCTGGCAAGGGATGCCCTACAGCACTAAAGGTAGTCAGCAGGCCATACCAAAGAAAGGGACATTTCCAAAACTCAGTCTCTTACTCTATTTGGGACCTGCTAGCAATATCATCCATGATCAATTCATAGGCTACTTGTGCTTTTACACCTTAGATGAAATTCTAGTTCCCTGTGCTGTCCATACATTTGTGTCAACAACTACTGCTGCACAAAAATCCAGCTCAGAGGTTCTGGACTGCAGTCTGGAATCTGAGCTCACAAAAATCAGCAGCTCTCAAGGTTGTCTCGTTCCAAGTCATTATTTTAAGGTTTTCACAGGGCAGAAAAGTCATCAGGGCAAAGGGACACAACATGACATTGGTACCACTAAAGGACTCAGGCAGGACACCAGGGATTTCTCTTGACCCTCATCCCTGAAATTAGTTGACACTATTCAGGCTGAAATAGTCAATCAATTTCTTCTCTTTCTTACATGCCAACCCTGAGCCTAACTTTCCTGTTTTCCCTGACACTGACTGGGTTATAATCTCTCCTTCTGCCCACATCCCTTACGTACCTTATAGAAACCACACATGGAGGGACTGGGGTTATGGATGTATCCACTAACACCAGAGTTTCTCTAGCATCTACTATACATCCAAATTTCTTTCCATCATCCCCTCCACCATGTGCGAACACATCGTCTGTCATTGCTGGGTACAGCAAAGGAATTTATACTGCAACAGCCAAGCTCCTGTTTTATGCAGCCATTTTATGTGACTTTTCCCAAATTCTGTAGTTACTGCCACTTTCTTATGCTCTTTTTCTTGACCTCTCATCTTCTTGATGACAAGCCAGTGCACCTTGTCATTCATAAAGCAAAACTCTTCAGGTCAAGAAATCTGTTTGTGAACTGCTACATAGCAGGCTTCTTAGCTGTTTGGTAAAAATAGGAATTCTCCTGGCCAGGCAGCAGTGGAGTAAATCAGGGCATATCCCGGGATTCACAGGAAAGGGCACTGCCTCACTGAATGACTACAGCTATTATTGGTAATTGTTTTTCAAGAATTCTCACATTAACATTGTATCGTGGCAAGCAATCTAACGACCTCTCATTCCAACCATAAAAAGGTACATAAAACAAATTTGCCAAAATGCATTCATGCATGTCCTGAAATGAAGTATCAATCCATGGAATTGCTCTGAAAGGAGATAACTGACTAATATCCTTGTCAGTGGGTTCCCAGTGCTCCCAGAGTTGTATAAGAGCCTATCACAGCCCCAAATGTCTTCTTCATGAAGGTCGACTGAACTATAGTGCATTTATGACCAGTCATTTTCTGTGTAGTTTCCAGATAAGCATTTGAACAGACCATGCATTTTTTCCTCAATTGGCTATTCTCAGCTAAAAAATTGTTTTAGAGATGCTGAGCAATAACACAGCCCTTGGGAGAAAAGCCTTTCTGCATTAGCCATCTGACTGACACCATGAATGATTACATCCAAGCACCAAATTTAATGAGATTTCTACAAAAATGAGTGACATCTGCATAACACTCGTGTCCTGGCTAACTGTCATACGTTTGTCATCACTGAGGCTTTTGTCCTTTATTAATCCACTTTCAAGAATGCCTGCTGTTGGAAACTGAAATGCTTTTTAGCAGTCATCCTGCAGACTGTAAGAGCACACATCTCCAAAAGCATAATGACACATTGTCATGCCTAGGAACGCATTTAAAACATTTAAAAAACATGAGAGAACTCTGACAACAAAATATATTGAGAATTTAGCTGGGGATGTATGCATAAATATTATTTTACGTCCTTTAATATAAGCAATGTCCATGTTCTTTTGTTATAATATAGTGGCTAGAAACTCTTTAACAATATTCAGAGTGCATGGGAGAAATACTGTCATAAAGGAAATGTACTAAAGTATTTCCCTATAATTTTGTTTGTGCTTGGGACCATTATGGTCTAGGGCTCCAACCCAGTAAAAGCATATGATTGTATCAAAACCCCAGCTTTCCTCTAAACTTTCCCTCATGGCTACAAATAAAAATTTCACTAATATTTTCCTACATCAACAGATAGCCTGAAACAGTAGAGGATGAAGATTGAAGAATCACCCTATTTTATTAAATTAGCCCCAGGACTTTCTGTTCTGAGACAAAGATCTGACCTGGCGCTCCCCAGCAAAGAACAGAAAGCACTCAGCAGGAAGGCAGGAGTGCAGAGAACATGTAGTACTGCCATGTTTCCTTCAAGGAAGAAAAGCAAGACATTTCCACTGCAAATGAAGTGGGACTCCAGAAGGCCAAGAGCTGCAAGGTGTCCAATGGAAGGCACTTCCATCTTATTCCAGTCATTGTTTGTGGCTTGATGAAAGCCACTGACAACAGCAAAGTCAAGCCTGGTGAGTGGGCAGAGCAAGGGAAGAGGAGAGATTCCCAGTAATGAAGCTGCTCATTGCCCATGAAGGTGGAAAACCTTGTTCCTCCTATGGCCCAGAGTCATATCCTGAGCTCCTGTGAAGACTGCAGTGTGTTGTGAAGACAATATTCTTCCATCATACATCCATAGCACTAAGGTTTACTGAATTGAATCTCCTGAATTTCAAACATTTGCTTCTCTTTCTTGTTGTTATTACTTCTAAATGCCATGTATTTCCAACACTTTAATGTCAATTGGTTGCTTGTAGATCATTGCAAATAGAGGAAAGGGAATAGCTCTCTCATTTATAGGATTCAACATTTCTTTCACTCTGAAGATATTGAGTCCAACTATTGCAAAATTCTGATCCTACTGCTGTCATAGTTCATGTAACCATGTTTTAGTTGAAGGCATATCAGAAGAAACATAAAGCTGTTTGCAGCTGCAAATGACAAAAAATCACAGTATATACAAATACTTCTGTTAATGGGGTTTTTTAGCCTTTGATGTTCAGATAAATTTGTTTCTGCTCTTGGACTAAGAAACCTAGCCAGTAAAAGATTTGATTGCATGAAATAGCACTAAAATATAAAAATTCTGACGCCTGTAGTGCAGAAATACTGCTGCAACTTCCTCTTCAGATGAAGGCACCAGATCCCTGTGTTTGCCACCTTGATCTGCAGGTGCTGAGCTCTGACATTTCAGCAAGTGGGACCACACCACTCACCACAGTTCCAAGGAATGGAGGTTTTCAAAGGTCCTGCTCCACTACAGCTCATGAGACCTTCAAACAGCACTGGGCTCCATCAAGAGTGTACCAGCAATGGCTTTCTATTAATGAAGTTTTGTTTCCATCACCACCCTTCCTGCAGTTCCATTTTGGGAGGAAGTGTCCATTAGCACATCTCTGATTTCACAGTCCTCCATCTTTGTAGGAGCAGAAGCAAAACATCAGCCTTCAATAGCAAGAGGATGGAAAACAATTAGAAGGGCCTTGGATGACCAAAAAAAATACATATTTTTCATAAAAATTTTAGGTATTAATAATATGAATATCTTATGGAAGTATCAAGTTCTCTCCTCCAGGACTTATATAAGATTTTAAGTATAAGAAATCACAAGAAATAGGTTTGTTTTGCATGTGTACATGACAGAGACATATATTTTCCCCAAAACATCTGCTAAAAACAGCTATGGAGGAGAATGCTGAGCCAGAACAAACTTGCCTCCAATTTAGTTTGGAAAGCGTAAATGGACAATGTTTTCAAACACCAGCCATATCAATTATCAAGAAGAATTAAATAAGAAAACTATGGGTGGGAGTGGGACGTCAGAGACACATTTTCTTTGCAAAGTCATGTTTGTTACCAGAGACCTCACTTATTGCAGCAGTCACATGGCCTATACAAATGGTGATTAGCATATTCTCATTTAGAGCAGCTAAATGGAAAAAATAATCCTCTATTTTTCAAATTAAGAAGTTTTCATGGAAATTTTTTTTGTTTTTAATGGTCCCCTTGTAATTTTCAGCTTTTGAAATATTTAGGTTTGGGTTTTTATTTTAGTTTTAGTGGCTTTCAACCAGACAGTGGGACTTCCAGCAGGAATCCAGGCAGGTTCTCTGAATGAGTGAATTTGAGAACAAGGATGAATGCTGTGTTCTTGATTCAGGTATTAGTGATATTACTGCTCTTCATGATGCACATTCTCCTGTGCTTCATTTTGCTTACTAGCTCTCTTTCCCGCTGACAAGCCTCATACAAAGAGAAGATGTGATCGTGACTGTTCAGTCTAGCCTGGATGCTTCTTAAAGTTCCTCTTTTTGTCCTCTAATTTTAGGTTCAGAACAATTATAATGGAGTTTTGCAGGTGTTTTTTAATCTGTTTCTATTTCTAGTTCTTCTGCTGTCACTCTGACAAGTTAATTGATGTTCACTCACACAGCAGCTAATGAATAGCAACAATCACAGCTTACCATCAGAAATCGTGGAAATGAGGTATCTCCATGATGTAGTACTGTGTATCTTAACTCTCATATTTCATGGATATTGAACTCCACTGGGTCCCCACAGAATGCATCTCCTGTGTTATTGCTGCACATCCACAATGATGGTGTAGTCTGTTTGATTATTCCACTTTATTTCTAGGTCCTCCTGGTCCCCCAGGGGTTGTAATAGTGGAGGAAATTACAGACACAACAGCAACACTCTCCTGGAGTCCTGGGGCAGACAATCACAGCCCTATCTCCCTCTACAACCTGCAAGCACGCAGTCCATTTTCTCTTGGCTGGCAGACCGTAAAAACAGGTGAGAAAAACTTTCAAACAACACAAGTAGACTGTTCAAAACTCCTGATCATAACAGTAATAACCACTGGCAACTACAGGAACAGATACTCTTAAGAAAACAATGGCAAATTAAAAGCACTGATTTTTTTTTTCTTTTTTTATTCCTTTTGTGTTACTTAGCAACAGCTCTGAAAGGACAGCACAAAGACTCCTGCCATGATGCATCTGTGAATAAGCAGAAAGCTCTCCCCTAAATCCTTCTATCTGTGTCTTTTCAGGAATACTACAGTGCCAAAAACCTAGCTACGATTTCTGACATATTAAATCCTTGCTGTCGGTCATTTCTAATGACCATGTTATATCACAAAGTCCGCTTTCTATTGAGATGCTGCAGGTCAGCTTCATGTTTCTGAGTGACCTGTACATTTCTTTCTCTCTGCAGTTCCAGATCTCATAAGTGGTGACATGGAGTCTGCTATGGCTGTGGAACTGAACCCTTGGGTGGAGTATGAGTTCAGAGTAGTAGCAACCAATAAAATTGGGACTGGAGACCCAAGTGCACCATCGAGAGTGATCAGAACCAATGAAGCGGGTAAGGAAAGGATAAAAAAGTTACTTTTACAGCACTATCAGAAACAAGAGCTGCTCTAATATAACAATAGACAGGATCTCTGTTCACTGGTACACATCTGTGTGTCCAGTCATCCTCTGTTCCAGGGTGATATTCTTTGAAGTGGGGAGACAGTTTTAATTACAGGAATATTGTCTAACTTACAGAAACTTCAAATAAAACTATTCCTTGCTCTTCTACTCCATCTGAGCTGCCTCACTTTTCATCTTACACTTAAGCTATTCCTGCCTTCTCTTTGATAGACTTCTGCTGCTCTTAAATTAGGCTGCATCTCAGTCTCTTCAAACAACAATGGAATGCATCTCAGTCTCTTCAAACAACTTCACCTAAGCCACATCTTCCCCCATATTTTTCATAACTTCTCTCAAGACAGTGCATGGAATTTTTTCAGCAAGAATCGGAAGTCATAAAAAGCTGCTTAATTTAAAATACCTTGTATTCTAAGTGTTTCTATGTCCTGCACACTCTACAATGAACGGTTACTACCTTTTAATAAATTTCATTGTATTTCTAATTAGAATGATACGTGGGGGACATGAAATCAAAATATCCTATTTGGGTATCTTGAAAGTTACAATGGACTCATAAGATTTGGAATCATTGACAATAACTTGGGCAGAATGGTGGGAAATAAAGAAGAACCTGGAATGGAGAAAAATACCTAGGTACTTAGAAAGACATATTTAAGAAGCAGAAAGAGATAGAGATAGGATTCGGACAAAGCCTCAGATGAGAACTACATGTGAGAACACTTTCAGATTATTCTTCATTCTTCTTTGCAACTTAGGATGCCTAGACAGATTACTTTGTGTTTTGATGTTTCATCAGCTGAATAATTTTTAAGTAGCTTATTGCACCACTGTGAACACCTCATGCCTTCCTCCTCAGTGACCTCCCCACAGGCACTGGGAGCTGCTGTTAGGTCCCCGCAAGGCCATCTCTGGTCTGGGCTGAACAAGCCCAGCTTCCCCAGCCTCTCCTCACAAGGCAAGTTCTCCAGCCACTCCCCCACCCCAGTGGCCTCCCCCTGAATTTGTACTAGTTGATCAATGTTTTTCACATTGTGGCACTCAAAATTGGATGCCCTATTTCAGATGAAGTCTAACAAACCTATCTGCAGTTGTAATATTTATGTTTTTCTACTTTAAATAACTGTGTAGTTGCTAGCTGATACTAAATTTCACTGTACAATCACAGAACAGCACTGAGGTGATTTGATTCCCATTCATGCATGTTGAAAGATGCTTCCTTTCAAACTCTCCCCCTCACCTTCAAGCTCCCCACAGTGTGAAACTCAATACCTTGATAGCAGAAGCTTCAGATGCTCCATACTTTGTTCCATTAAGAAAAGGAGGAAATGAAAATGAAATAAGAAGCACAAGGTACTTTCATCTGAAATTATTTAAAAAGAAACCTCCCTTTTATCACTACCATTATTCTTTCCTTAATTTTCTGTACTGTATTTCATTGGCATTACAAATTCTTCTGGACCCTAATGTTTGAACAACTTTTCTATTTATTCGGATGATACATATCAGAAAGGACAAAAACATTCTGGAAAAAGTTTATCCTGTAATAGGTTGCACACCTGGTATTATGCTCTTTCAGACTGAGGAATATTTTCCCTTTTTTTACAAGGATGGTTCAGTATTTTAATCGACCAGCTAAACCATGAGCTAAAGTTCTTCTGACAAACTGAAATTTGAAAATGTTAGATTTCATCCAGCTGTCATGTTTTTAAGCTCTTTCTTCTTCTTTCCCAATGTTCAACAAACTCTATTTGCTAAAACATATTCTTACAACTCAAGTGAAATTCTTCTTCATGCATATTCATTTTCACTATTCTTCACAACTTTACTGCTGTAAAAATAAATTGATAAATCATAATACTGATCAGCAAAAACAAAATTGTGGGAAAAGACAAAGCGTGCAGTGTGTGATGAATTTTCATCCAGTGCTTGGTATTCATTTCTGGGTAACATTCTGCTGTTATTGCTATCATAAAGAACAGAGTCTTTAACTCAAGAAACAATAATCTGAATTCCAGCACATGGGGCTTCTCCTGAAAAACAACACTGCAGCTAGTAATAATGCAGGTCTTCTTGAATAATAAATCAGTAACATATTCGTTCAAATAGGAAAAAGACCATAACAGATTCTTACTTGCACTTTCATATTCCCAGGTAGGAATACCTTTTTTTCTACCAGTTACAGCTGCACAAATGTCATGTTAGAAAAGTGTGGTTTGTAGCACGGCATGGAAATCCAGACAGGTGCCAGTATTTCAAAGAAACAGGAGCTGAATTTATTCAGTGTGCCTGCCTAATAGGGCACAGCAGAAGTCTGCTGCTATTGCCCTAATTTCAAAAGACCTTTCTTCAAGAAAAGGTTCAGTTTCCATTTCAGTTGCAAATGGTTTGGGGTTTTAGGGTGGGATGGCTAATAAAAAAGATGGATGCAGCCTCCATTTTTTATTCTATAGAGGAGGTAAGAAAAGTTAAAACAAGGAAAAACTTTCCAAATTGTTAGAATCTGAACAGAGTTGTTAAATTGGAGCAATAACACAATGGATCCTGCTTTAAATAAAGAACCAAATAAATAAAGAAACCCCTAACTGTTGCACATACGATTACTTGAAAAATGGCATACTGCTTATAATATGTTTGGTACTCTTGAAGTGTCAGAGTCTTCATGATCTGTTTCATTCAGACAGTCAGTTTTTCCTGAACTTCAGATATTCCTGAAGTTCAGAGCCTGTTGCCTCTGTATTTTGAAAGGCCTTTCACTGATTTTGGGAATTATCACACTTGGTATAGTTTTCAGATGCCAAAGAGAGAGGAAACCAGTAATAGTTTTCATTCGCTTACAACAGTTTTCATATGGGTTTTCAAATTAGCATATCATTGCCTATAATAGTGAACCCATTGATCCATTATTTTTCACAATAACTCTATTACTGATTTTTTTATCTGAAAGCTTCAAGAGAAACTGTCCATTAGCATGATGCCCAGTTCTAATATCACAGTTCTCAATTCTTAAAGGACATTTATGTTAAAGAACATCGTATTTTAGAAAGAACATGGCATGAGCCTCTACTCATGACCCAGATAGAGTAACTTGGCTATTTGCACTGATGGTAGATATGGCCCACAAGTGCAAACAGGCAGGTTGCCCCTGCACTGGGAGGAAATCCAGAAATATCCATCTCCTAGCTGAGAAAGTGACTGTGACACCTATTCAGGTAAGAGTTGAGATCCATCAGGCTGAATGGTAGCTGTGTAGACCACCCACAGAGGCAGCAAATGTGTGATTCTGGTTCCATTATTTTACACTTAAATGGAAATCTGCATCTGTAGTTTAATGGCACAAGAAAATTTGACTGGAGACTAAAGTCTTTTTTTATCCCCACTCCTCACTTATTTTATCACTTCTTACCCAGGATAGTAACAATGCCTTATATTAGTCCATTATCTAAAAAAACCTATGAAAATAATAATTCAGATGGTGTAAGGAAACCGACAGAATAATAAGCAGGTTTCCACTTGCTTTATTTTTTTTAATTAAACTCTAATCGTGTTACTTAGCTCATATTTAGTTAACATGATTGCTTTTCATTGCTACTTCCATTGGAACAGATAACACCACAATTTTCTGGCACATCTAGCTTACAGCCAGCTGCTGCATTTCTGTCAGTTCTAGCCTTGATATATATTTTACAGGTCCACAAGGTGCAAAGAGCCAATAACATGAATTTAAACATGTCTGGCATTCCACTAAGACAGTCGGGGCATTTGAAGCCTGGGGGCAAAGCATCAATTATATTATCTATTCATGGGGAAACATGGAGAGAGGGAAATTGAGTAGAATCAAAGTTTAACCTGCTAATCATGCATGCAAACTTGATTTTATGAGGTAACAATGGAATGCACTCTATTAGTAGCAGACTGTACACTGGCTTTATTTTTAATAAGTCCTTATGTTCCATTAAGTTGCCCTTATTCTCACAGCAAAACAAGAAATGTCTCTGTCCCAGGAAACGTTATGCATTTTAGACTGGCTTTATTTTCAGGGGGTTTTTTGTTGTTGGGGGTACTGTTTTATTTATGATTTGTAGAAAAGAAGTTCCAGCTTTTCCCATAATCATAATTATTTTTGCACTAGGAATAACAAAAATGGATAACCTCCTCTATCTGGGATATTTGCAGATAATGGCATGGTCTACTAATGTCTTTGCAGAAAACCCGCTTTTCCATGAAGAAAAACAAAAGGAGAAAGTAGTCTGTAATCATTGACTGGAAGCTACTTAGACATTGAATTGTAGGCTCAAACTAATATTGACAAGGAATCCAAACGTGTGTGTTAGTAGAAGATGTAACAGAAAAGCACCTGCATTTGTCCCTTAGCATGTATGTATGGCACTGCACTCAGATTTCAGTGCTATAGGTGGTGATTTGGAGACTATTCAGGCAGAGTCCTGCAATCACATATGACCCTCTTGTCAGTGAATAGCACTAAATTCAATCTCCTACTTAATTATAAACATTAATAATACAGAGGAAATTAGAACAACATTTCAGATGCTGAGACCAGTAGAGGCATCCTTGTTTTCCAGTAGTCAAATATGTGTGTCATCCACTTCTGAGATGCTGGCATGTTGCACATTTCATTCCTGAACAGATGACACGTGACTTGTTATTCTGGGAGGGTGACAACTTGATGGCTGGTCTTTCACAGAGTAAAAGGGTTTTCACTTAACACCCCCCTGTTTCCTAGATGTGTACTGCAGGAGATATATAGAGATACACACACACAAATGCATAGCTATAGAAGGTGAATGGAAAGCAAGTGAGGAGAAAAAACTGAATGTGCTATAGCTTTGGTCTCACATGAAGAAGTTCTGCCAAGCTGGTGACAAGCCCTCCTTCCTCCACTCATACCTTTTCTACAGCTAAAAAGTGTTGTTTTTAAAACTACATAGGTATCTTAAGTTATAAAAAGCTTTAAAATAAGTAACAGCAACTGTACCTTGAGCAAAGGTACAAGTCATTTCTTAAGGACTAAATCCAAGTCTAATTTATCTCCAAAAAAGTGTAGCAATATCAATATTTTCCTTAATTTTTCTTTGTTTGACAAAAGTTTCAGAATTTATTCAAAAAATATCCATGTGGAAAATATCTTAAAGAATACAGGATTCATGTGAGTAATAAAGACCTTGTGAATTAAGTATGGAATTGGGATTTGGGAATCTGGTCTCAATTGCTTTTGAGAAAACTGTATATTTGTGCAACTCAGGTAAGCATCTCAGTCTAAAAACACTAGGTTAGTAAGAGTCTTCTCTTTGACCTCCTTTTCTCTCATTTATTCCCTGTTAAAGGATAGGGACTAAATCTAGATACAGATTTCTACTGTAACAATGCAATCAATTATACTTAATTGTAATAAATTATAATTTTGGCTGCTAAATACTTTTATTCTGCCCAAAAATTAAGACAGACTACAAAATTAAGAATCTGTATTTTCTCTTCATAATAAACAAAACACACACGATTTAAATAAGCCACTAGACATTTCCTTGGGGAAAAATACAAACAAACCAAAACAAAAACCAGAAAAACACTTTAAAATTATTAACTATTCATTCAATAACATTTTTAAAAATTTATTTACAAGACTGGAATGTTAAAAAGAGCATGAACTGGCTTACAAGTACTTTCAGCTTTTCCATGTTCAGTGTGACATTTTCTTTTCCTTTTTATTAGGAAAGGAATCTACAGATAGTTTAAATCCTTTTTTTAGTTCTACTCACTGACGTAAAAGCACAGAGTGCAAAACTGCTTTTAAACAAAATGCTGATTTATTTTCTTTTGCAAATTAGAACTAAAATAATAATTTTAGATTAAAATTAAAAATCTCTGTCAACTCCAGCTGAAATACTCTCTCTCATCTGTCTTTCTAGTTTTAATTTTTCTATTTTTAAAAACCGAAACAAAATAAAAATTATACATTTTTTCAAAATCAAATTGATATGCTTCATTTTTTATAATGTCAAAATGAAATATTTAATAAGTATTAATATTTTGCCCAAAGTACCAAAAATATTTGAATCAGCTCATCTTTGCAGTCCACCATTTTCATTTAAAAAATTTAAAAAAAAACTAAACTAAAAAAAACCCCACAGATAATCCATCAGCCATGCAAACTGAAAAAAAGGAAGTTTTAAGATCTAATTAAATCACCCTAAAGTACAGAGCAATTTTTAAAATGCTGGACACAGTGGAAGTCTGGAAGAAAAGTGAACATCTACCCCACATATTTGTCATTTCATAGCTATGCTATTACCCACCATTTCAAAAACTGCTCCATTAAAATGTTTTACACTTAAATATAGTTTTAAAATACACAGGTGACACTGTCAGCACTTTTCAGCACTCTATAACCACTGTTCCCATACATAAAACCCTCAGTAACAGCAATTCTGTGCATATCTTCTGTCGTAAATTAAAACTCAGCTTTTCATCCATATTCAGCTTGTAATGATAAGATATGCATGAATTATTAAACAATTGGCCACGGCTTCATGTGTAAGTTTATCCTTCCATATCACCTTTTCTTCCTTTATATCTGAAGTATCTTTTCAAATGCTTTGTAGGACTGCTGAAGGCTACATTCTCCGTACCTGTTCTTAGAGAAAATGTTAATGGGTTTTTTGCTTGGTTTAGAGGAGATAAGTTTTAATAGAGTTTAATTTTACTTTCATTTCCAGCATATCACAGTAATTTCACGAAAATGGAAAACATCCTGCTGTTTGCATTTGAATCAAACTCCTGGCAGGTTCATTCCAAGATTTCTGTTTGTTTGCATTAAGTGGAGGTTTCAACATCAACCTGTGCCAGCATCCAGCCTGTTTTTTACTGTGAACTGCAGCTAGTCACCATGTCTTTCAGACACACTGTTCTTAGTGCATTTTGTTGTTCACATTACCAGAATGATGGAGAGACCTGCCTTTTAACTTCCAACTTTACCAGTGGCTCAGAAAAGAAAAAAAGGAAAGAAAGAAGAGGTGACTTGATCCCAAAGAGCTTACAGTCCAAGGATAAAACAGGAGACAAGTGAGAACAGGTAGCAAAGGGGCTAATGAGAAGGTGTTGATCAGAATTAGACATATGATCCAGCTAAGCATAGTCACCATTTATGAACCTAAAGATCAGTCTTAAGCCAAGGAGTAATCTGGTTTCCAGCAGGTAACATTTTCTCATCTTGCAGTTCAATGAGATGTTGAATACTAACACAGCAAAGAGCTGGGGTGTATTTATTCAGAAGAAACAATACCAAACTTCTCAGTTTTGAAAAAAGAGGTCTTAATGTCCTTGTTCCTCAGGCACACATACCCTGTTTCCAGGAGCCAAGTTTAGCCATCATATTTGTATATTTGGTGCAAGTGCAACTCCATGAGTGTCACTGCTGGGAATTAACAGCATAAAGATTGGGAAGTCATTAATTGTGTGGCAATAAACTTAGGCCATGAGTGAGTAAATTCAGATATAACACTGATGTAAAGGTGGTGCTGCTGAAAGCATGGCTGATGTACAGCCTTGGTGCCTGGCAAAAATGTTTTCTTTTAATAGTTTTCTTCAGTTAATAGTTGCTCATTTCAAACTGTCTCCTTCTAACTGTGTATACCGTGCTTTGCTGCAGTGCAGAGGAAATTTATTCTTTTGACACATTTATTCTTTTAATGGTTATTCATTTGAAAGAGTTTCACTGTGTGAGTGTACATTTTAGTTTGGTGCAAAAGAAATTCATCGTTTTGACAGTTTTATTCTTTTAACGTTTATTCATTTAAATAGGGCCACAGTCTGCAATGTTGTTAACAAGAAAACTCTAGAAAGAGGATGCTGCAGGTTAAATAAGTCCATCATGTTGGATGCTTCAAAGGAGTACAGCATACTCTCTCATTTCTAATGTGGCAGGCACCTACATAAAAACTTCATTTGTCTCTGTAATTTACCCAAAAATACCTCAGAAAGGCAAGAGAAAAATGTGTGGTAAACAAGGTTTAAATATGCTCAATTAGAGATGGCATCATAATTTTTGGATGTTAATTAACTGTCAGATGAGTCTTCATCTGCATCTTTCGTGCTAGAACATTCGGCACAGTGTTGCACACTGATTGTATTCTTTCCATTCCTTTTTTAAAGCCAGAGGGAAATTCTGTTTCTGAAAGAAAACATTCATTATGTCTTTGCCATGTCAAAGGGAGGGAGGGAAGGAAGGTGGGAAGGAAGGCAGGAAGGCAGGAAGGCAGGGAGGAAGGAAGGAAGGAAGGAAGGAAGGAAGGAAGGAAGGAAGGAAGG